>NC_133328.1:647806892-648009973 GCF_042186555.1 Aquarana catesbeiana | reverse complement strand
CCCCCCATCAGGTGTCCTCTGTCCCCTCCCCCCATCAGGTGTCAGTGTCCTGTGTCCTCTGCCCCCCCCATCAGGTGTCCTCTGCCCCCCCCATCAGGTGTCCTCTGCCCCCCCATCAGGTGTCCTCTGCCCCCCCCCATCAGGTGTCCTCTGCCCCCCCCATCAGGTGTCCTCTGCCCCCCCCATCAGGTGTCCTCTGCCCCCCCCATCAGGTGTCCTCTGCCCCCCCCATCAGGTGTCCTCTGCCCCCCCATCAGGTGTCCTCTGTCCCCCCCTTCCCCCCATCAGGTGTCCTCTGTCCCCCCTTCCCCCCCATCAGGTGTCCTCGTCCCCCCGTTAGGTGTCCCCCCCCATCAGGTGTCCTCTGCCCCCCTCCCCCCATCAGGTGTCCTCTGCCCCCCTCCCCCATCAGGTGTCCTCTGCCCCCCCCTCCCCCATCAGGTGTCCTCTGCCCCCCCCTCCCCCCATCAGGTGTCCTCTGCCCCCCCCTCCCCCCATCAGGTGTCCTCTGCCCCCCCCCCTCCCCCCATCAGGTGTCCTCTGCCCCCCCCTCCCCCCATCAGGTGTCCTCTGCCCCCCCTCCCCCCATCAGGTGTCCTCTGCCCCCCCTCCCCCATCAGGTGTCCTCTGCCCCCCCTCCCCCCATCAGGTGTCCTCTGCCCCCCCTCCCCCCATCAGGTGTCCTCTGCCCCCCCCCCTCCCCTCATCAGGTGTCCTCTGCCCCCCCTCCCCTCATCAGGTGTCAGTGTCCCCCCTTCCCCCCATCAGGTGTCCTCTGTCCCCCCTTCCCCCCATCAGTGTCCTCTGTCCCCCCTTCCCCCCATCAGGTGTCCTCTGTCCCCCTTCCCCCCATCAGGTGTCCTCCCCCCCATCAGGTGTCCTCTGTCCCCCCCCCCCATCAGGTGTCAGTGTCCTCTGTCCCCCCTTCCCCCCATCAGGTGTCCTCTGTTCCCCCTTCCCCCCATCAGGTGTCCTCTGTTCCCCCTTCCCCCCATCAGGTGTCCTCCCCCCCCATCAGGTGTCCTCTGTCCCCCCCCCATCAGGTGTCAGTGTCCTCTGTCCCCTCCCCCCCATCAGGTGTCCTCTGTCCCCCCTTCCCCCCATCAGGTGTCCCCTCCCCCCATCAGGTGTCCTCTGTCCCCTCCCCCCCATCAGGTGTCCTCTGTCCCCTTCCCCCCATCAGGTGTCCTCCCCCATCAGGTGTCCTCTGCCCCCCCCATCAGGTGTCCTCTGTCCCCCCTTCCCCCCATCAGGTGTCCTCTGCCCCCCCCATCAGGTGTCCTCTGTCCCCCCTTCCCCCCATCAGGTGTCCTCTGCCCCCCCATCAGGTGTCCTCTGTCCCACCTTCCCCCCATCAGCTGTCCTCTGCCTCCCTCCCCCCATCAGGTGTCCTCTGCCCCCCTCCCCCCATCAGGTGTCCTCTGCCCCCCTCCCCCATCAGGTGTCCTCTGCCCCCCTCCTCCCCATCAGGTGTCCTCTGCCCCCCTCCCCCCATCAGGTGTCCTCTGCCCCCCTCCCCCCATCAGGTGTCCTCTGCCCCCCTCCCCCCATCAGGTGTCCTCTGCCCCCCTCCCCCATCAGGTGTCCCTCTGCCCCCCCTCCCCTCATCAGGTGTCAGTGTCCTCTGTCCCCCCTTCCCCCCCATCAGGTGTCCTCTGTCCCCCTTCCCCCCATCAGGTGTCCTCTGTCCCCCTTCCCCCCCATCAGGTGTCCTCTGTCCCCCCTTCCCCCCATCAGGTGTCCTCTGTCCCCCCTTCCCCCATCAGGTGTCCCTCTTTCCCCCATCAGGTGTCCTCTTTCCCCCCATCAGGTGTCCTCTGTCCCCCCTTCCCCCCATCAGGTGTCCTCTGTCCCCCCTTCCCCCCATCAGGTGTCCTCTGTCCCCCCTTCCCCCCATCAGGTGTCCTCTGTCCCCCCTTCCCCCCATCAGGTGTCCTCTGTCCCCCCTTCCCCCCATCAGGTGTCCTCTGTCCCCCCCTTCCCCCCATCAGGTGTCCTCTGTCCCCCCTTCCCCCCATCAGGTGTCCTCTGTCCCCCCTTCCCCCCATCAGGTGTCCTCTGTCCCCCCTTCCCCCCATCAGGTGTCCTCCCCCCCTTAGGTGTCCCCCCCCATCAGGTGTCCTCTGCCCCCCCCATCAGGTGTCCTCTGTCCCCTCCCCCCCATCAGGTGTCCTCTGTCCCCCTCCCCCCCCATCAGGTGTCCTCTGTCCCCTCCCCCCCATCAGGTGTCCTCTGTCCCCTTCCCCCCATCAGGTGTCCTCCCCCCCATCAGGTGTCCTCTGCCCCCACATCAGGTGTCCTCTGTCCCCCCTTCCCCCCATCAGGTGTCCTCTGCCCCCCCCATCAGGTGTCCTCTGCCCCCCCCATCAGGTGTCCTCTGTCCCCCCATCAGGTGTCCTCTGCCCCCCTCCCCCCATCAGGTGTCCTCTGCCCCCCTCCCCCCATCAGGTGTCCTCTGCCCCCCTCCCCCCATCAGGTGTCCTCTGCTCCCCTCCCCCCATCAGGTGTCAGTGTCCTCCCCCCCATCAGGTGTCCTCCCCCCCCCATCAGGTGTCCTCCCCCCCCCATCAGTGTCCTCCCCCCCCATCAGGTGTCCTCTGCCCCCCTCCCCCCATCAGGTGTCAGTGTCCTCTGTCCCCCCTTCCCCCCATCAGGTGTCCTCTGTCCCCCCTTCCCCCCATCAGGTGTCCTCTGTCCCCCCTTCCCCCCATCAGGTGTCCTCTGTCCCCCCTTCCCCCCATCAGGTGTCAGTGTCCTCTTTCCCCCCTTCCCCCATCAGGTGTCCTCTGTCCCCCCTTCCCTTCATCAGGTGTCCTCTGTCCCCCCTTCCCCCCATCAGGTGTCCTCCCCCCCCTTAGGTGTCCCCCCCCATCAGGTGTCCTCCCCCCCATCAGGTGTCCTCTGCCCCCCCCATCAGGTGTCCTCTGTCCCCTCCCCCCCATCAGGTGTCCTCTGTCCCCTCCCCCCCATCAGGTGTCCTCTGTCCCCTCCCCCCCATCAGGTGTCCTCTGTCCCCTTCCCCCCATCAGGTGTCCTCCCCCCCATCAGGTGTCCTCTGCCCCCACATCAGGTGTCCTCTGTCCCCCCTTCCCCCCATCAGGTGTCCTCTGCCCCCCCCATCAGGTGTCCTCTGTCCCCCCTTCCCCCCCATCAGGTGTCCTCCCCCCCATTAGGTGTCCCCCCCCCCATCAGGTGTCCTCTGCCCCCCTCCCCCCATCAGGTGTCCTCTGCCCCCCTCCCCCCATCAGGTGTCCTCTGCCCCCCTCCCCCCATCAGGTGTCCTCTGCCCCCCTCCCCCCATCAGGTGTCCTCTGTGTCCTCCCCCCCATCAGGTGTCCTCCCCCCCCATCAGGTGTCCTCCCCCCCCATCAGGTGTCCTCCCCCCCATCAGGTGTCCTCTGCCCCCCTCCCCCCATCAGGTGTCAGTGTCCTCTGTCCCCTTCCCCCCATCAGGTGTCCTCTGTCCCCCCTTCCCCCCATCAGGTGTCCTCTGTCCCCCCTTCCCCCCATCAGGTGTCCTCTGTCCCCCCTTCCCCCCATCAGGTGTCCTCTGTCCCCCCTTCCCCCCATCAGGTGTCCTCTGTCCCCCCTTCCCCCCATCAGGTGTCCTCTGTCCCCCCTTCCCCCCATCAGGTGTCCTCTGTCCCCCCTTCCCCCCATCAGGTGTCCTCTGTCCCCCCTTCCCCCCCATCAGGTGTCCTCTGTCCCCCCTTCCCCCCATCAGGTGTCCTCTGTCCCCCCTTCCCCCCATCAGGTGTCCTCTGTCCCCCCTTCCCCCCATCAGGTGTCCTCTGTCCCCCCTTCCCCCCATCAGGTGTCCTCTGTCCCCCCTTCCCCCCATCAGGTGTCCTCTGTCCCCCCTTCCCCCCATCAGGTGTCCTCTGTCCCCCCTTCCCCCCATCAGGTGTCCTCTGTCCCCCCTTCCCCCCATCAGGTGTCCTCTGTCCCCCCTTCCCCCCATCAGGTGTCCTCTGTCCCCCCTTCCCCCCATCAGGTGTCCTCTGTCCCCCCTTCCCCCCATCAGGTGTCCTCTGTCCCCCCTTCCCCCCATCAGGTGTCCTCTGTCCCCCCTTCCCCCCCATCAGGTGTCCTCTGTCCCCCCTCCCCCCCCATCAGGTGTCCTCTGTCCCCCCTCCCCCCCCATCAGGTGTCCTCTGTCCCCCCTCCCCCCCCATCAGGTGTCCTCTGTCCCCCCTTCCCCCCCATCAGGTGTCCTCTGTCCCCCCTTCCCCCCATCAGGTGTCCTCTGTCCCCCCTTCCCCCCATCAGGTGTCCTCTGTCCCCCCTTCCCCCCATCAGGTGTCCTCTGTCCCCCCTTCCCCCCATCAGGTGTCCTCTGTCCCCCCTTCCCCCCATCAGGTGTCCTCTGTCCCCCCTTCCCCCCATCAGGTGTCCTCTGTCCCCCCTTCCCCCCATCAGGTGTCCTCTGTCCCCCCTTCCCCCCATCAGGTGTCCTCTGTCCCCCCTTCCCCCCATCAGGTGTCCTCTGTCCCCCCTTCCCCCCATCAGGTGTCCTCTGTCCCCCCTTCCCCCCATCAGGTGTCCTCTGTCCCCCCTTCCCCCCATCAGGTGTCCTCTGTCCCCCCTTCCCCCCATCAGGTGTCCTCTGTCCCCCCTTCCCCCCATCAGGTGTCCTCTGTCCCCCCTCCCCCCATCAGGTGTCCTCTGCCCCCCCCTCCCCTCATCAGGTGTCAGTGTCCTCTGCCCCCCCTTCCCCCCATCAGGTGTCCTCCCCCCCCATCAGGTGTCCTCTGCCCCCCCCTCCCCATCAGGTGTCCTCTGTCCCCCTCCCCTCATCAGGTGTCAGTGTCCTCTGTCCCCCCTTCCCCCCATCAGGTGTCCTCTGTCCCCCCTTCCCCCCATCAGGTGTCCTCTGTCCCCCCTTCCCCCCATCAGGTGTCCTCTGTCCCCCCTTCCCCCCATCAGGTGTCCTCTGTCCCCCCTTCCCCCCATCAGGTGTCCTCTGTCCCCCCTTCCCCCCATCAGGTGTCCTCTGTCCCCCCTCCCCCCATCAGGTGTCCTCTGCCCCCCCCCTCCCCTCATCAGGTGTCAGTGTCCTCTGTCCCCCCTTCCCCCCATCAGGTGTCCTCCCCCCCATCAGGTGTCCTCTGCCCCCCCTCCCCATCAGGTGTCCTCTGTCCCCCTCCCCTCATCAGGTGTCCTCTGTCCTCCCCACCCCCCCGTCGGGTGTCAGTGTCCTCTGTCCTCCCCTCCCCCCCGTCGGGTGTCAGTGTCTTCTGTCCCCCCCCTCCCCCCCGTCGGGTGTCAGTGTCTTCTGTCCCCCCCTCCCCCCCGTCGGGTGTCAGTGTCCTCTGTCCCCCCCTCCCCCCCGTCGGGTGTCAGTGTCCTCTGTCCCCCCCCCCATCGGGTGTCAGTGTCCTCTGTCCCCCCCTCCCCCCCGTCGGGTGTCAGTGTCCTCTGTCCCCACCATTGGGTGTCAGTGTCCCCCCCCCCATCGGGTGTCCAGCGTCCCCCCCCCCCCATCGGGTGTCCAGCGTCCCCCCCCCCCCATCGGGTGTCCAGCGTCCCCCCCCCCATCGGGTGTCCAGCGTCCCCCCCCCCCATCGGGTGTCCAGCGTCCCCCCCCCCATCGGGTGTCCAGCGTCCCCCCCCCCCCATCGGGTGTCCAGCGTCCCCCCCCCCCCCCATCGGGTGTCCAGCGTCCCCCCCCCCCCCCATCGGGTGTCCAGCGTCCCCCCCCCCCCATCGGGTGTCCAGCGTCCCCCCCCCCCCATCGGGTGTCCAGCGTCCCCCCCCCCCATCGGGTGTCCAGCGTCCCCCCCCCCATCGGGTGTCCAGCGTCCCCCCCCCCCATCGGGTGTCCAGCGTCCCCCCCGCCATCGGGTGTCCAGCGTCCCCCCCGCCATCGGGTGTCCAGCGTCCCCCCCGCCATCGGGTGTCCAGCGTCCCCCCCGCCATCGGGTGTCCAGCGTCCCCCCCCGCCATCGGGTGTCCAGCGTCCCCCCCGCCATCGGGTGTCCAGCGTCCCCCCCCCCCATCGGGTGTCCAGCGTCCCCCCCCCCCCATCGGGTGTCCTCTGCCCCCCCCCCATCGGGTGTCCTCTGCCCCCCCCATCGGGTGTCCTCTGTCCCCCCCCCATTAGGTGTCCCCCCCATCAGGTCTCCTCTGTCCCCCTCCCCTCATCAGGTGTCCTCTGTCCTCCCCTCCCCCCCGTCAGGTGTCAGTGTCCTCTGTCCTCCCCTCCCCCCCCCTTCGGGTGTCAGTGTCCTCTGTCCTCCCCTCCCCCCCGTCGGGTGTCAGTGTCCTCTGTCCTCCCCTCCCCCCCGTCGGGTGTCAGTGTCCTCTGTCCTCCCCTCCCCCCCGTCGGGTGTCAGTGTCCTCTGTCCTCCCCTCCCCCCCCGTCGGGTGTCAGTGTCCTCTGTCCCCCCCCTCCCCCCTGTCGGGTGTCAGTGTCCTCTGTCCCCCCCCCTCCCCCCCGTCGGGTGTCAGTGTCCTCTGTCCCCCCCTCCCCCCGTCGGGTGTCAGTGTCCTCTGTCCCCCCCCCATCGGGTGTCAGTGTCCTCTGTCCCCCCCTCCCCCCCGTCGGGTGTCAGTGTCCTCTGTCCCCACCATTGGGTGTCCAGTGTCCCCCCCCCCATCGGGTGTCCAGTGTCCCCCCCCCATCGGGTGTCCAGTGTCCCCCCCCATCGGGTGTCCAGTGTCCCCCCCCATCGGGTGTCCAGCGTCCCCCCCCATCGGGTGTCCAGTGTCCCCCCCCATCGGGTGTCCAGCGTCCCCCCCATCGGGTGTCCAGTGTCCCCCCCCCCATTGGGTGTCCAGCGTCCCCCCCCATCGGGTGTCCAGCGTCCCCCCCCCCCCCATCGGGTGTCCAGCGTCCCCCCCCATCGGGTGTCCAGCGTCCCCCCCCCCCCATCGGGTGTCCAGCGTCCCCCCCCCCCATCGGGTGTCCAGCGTCCCCCCCCCCATCGGGTGTCCAGTGCCCCCCCCATCGGGTGTCCAGCGTCCCCCCCCCCCATCGGGTGTCCAGCGTCCCCCCCCCCCCATCGGGTGTCCAGCGTCCCCCCCCCCCATCGGGTGTCCAGCGTCCCCCCCCCATCGGGTGTCCAGCGTCCCCCCCCCATCGGGTGTCCAGCGTCCCCCCCCCCATCGGGTGTCCAGCGTCCCCCCCCCATCGGGTGTCCAGCGTCCCCCCCCCATCGGGTGTCCAGCGTCCCCCCCCCATCGGGTGTCCAGCGTCCCCCCCCCCATCGGGTGTCCAGCGTCCCCCCCCCCATCGGGTGTCCAGCGTCCCCCCCCCATCGGGTGTCCAGCGTCCCCCCCCCATCGGGTGTCCAGCGTCCCCCCCCCCATCGGGTGTCCAGCGTCCCCCCCCCCATCGGGTGTCCAGCGTCCCCCCCCCCATCGGGTGTCAGTGTCCTCTGTCTCCCCCCCCAATCAGGTGTCAGTGTCCTCTGTCTCCCCCCCCAATCAGGTGTCAGTGTCCTCTGTCTCCCCCCCCCAATCAGGTGTCAGTGTCCTCTGTCTCCCCCCCCCCCCAATCAGGTGTCAGTGTCCTCTGTCTCCCCCCCCCCCAATCAGGTGTCAGTGTCCTCTGTCTCCCCCCCCCCCCCAATCAGGTGTCGGTGTCGTCCTCTGTCTCCCCCCCCCAATCAGGTGTCAGTGTCCTCTGTCTCCCCCCCCCAATCAGGTGTCAGTGTCCTCTGTCTCCCCCCCAATCAGGTCTCATTGTCCTCTGTCTCCCCCCCCAATCAGGTGTCAGTGTCCTCTGTCTCCCCCCCAATCAGGTGTCAGTGTCCTCTGTCTCCCCCCCAATCAGGTGTCAGTGTCCTCTGTCTCCCCCCCCAATCAGGTGTCAGTGTCCTCTGTCTCCCCCCCCCCAATCAGGTGTCAGTGTCCTCTGTCTCCCCCCCCCCAATCAGGTGTCAGTGTCCTCTGTCTCCCCCCCCAATCAGGTGTCAGTGTCCTCTGTCTCTCCCCCCCCAATCAGGTGTCAGTGTCCTCTGTCTCCCCCCCCCCAATCAGGTGTCAGTGTCCTCTGTCTCCCCCCCCCCCCAATCAGGTGTCAGTGTCCTCTGTCTCCCCCCCCCCCAATCAGGTGTCAGTGTCCTCTGTCTCCCCCCCCCAATCAGGTGTCAGTGTCCTCTGTCTCCCCCCCCCAATCAGGTGTCAGTGTCCTCTGTCTCCCCCCCCCCCCCCCAATCAGGTGTCAGTGTCCTCTGTCTCCCCCCCCCCCCCCAATCAGGTGTCGGTGTCGTCCTCTGTCTCCCCCCCCCAATCAGGTGTCAGTGTCCTCTGTCTCCCCCCCCAATCAGGTGTCAGTGTCCTCTGTCTCCCCCCCAATCAGGTCTCATTGTCCTCTGTCTCCCCCCCCAATCAGGTGTCAGTGTCCTCTGTCTCCCCCCCAATCAGGTGTCAGTGTCCTCTGTCTCCCCCCCAATCAGGTGTCAGTGTCCTCTGTCTCCCCCCCCAATCAGGTGTCAGTGTCCTCTGTCTCCCCCCCCCCAATCAGGTGTCAGTGTCCTCTGTCTCCCCCCCCCCAATCAGGTGTCAGTGTCCTCTGTCTCCCCCCCCAATCAGGTGTCAGTGTCCTCTGTCTCTCCCCCCCCCAATCAGGTGTCAGTGTCCTCTGTCTCCCCCCCCCCCCAATCAGGTGTCAGTGTCCTCTGTCTCCCCCCCCAATCAGGTGTCAGTGTCCTCTGTCTCCCCCCCCCAATCAGGTGTCAGTGTCCTCTGTCTCCCCCCCCCCAATCAGGTGTCAGTGTCCTCTGTCTCCCCCCCCCAATCAGGTGTCAGTGTCCTCTGTCTCCCCCCCCCCCCCCCCAATCAGGTGTCAGTGTCCTCTGTCTCCCCCCCCCCCCCCCCCAATCAGGTCTCATTGTCCTCTGTCTCCCCCCCCAATCAGGTGTCAGTGTCCTCTGTCCCCCCCCATCATCATGTGTCAGTGTTCCCAGATATCCTTAGCTGTGAGTCTCTGGATCTCGGGGTCGGGCTGATGTCAGATTTTCTCTCTTCTTTAGATTCTCGGGATCTCCTGAAGCAATTCCCGAAGCCGAAGGAACTTCTTCACAACGCCCTGAGCCATGCCCTGCGCAACGCCGACATCAAAGACAAGATCACCTACATCAACACCGGATCCAACCAGGACTTCGTAAGGAGGACCCCGTCTGCCCCATCCCTCCAACAATTGCCCCTTCCCCCTAGAACTGCCCCCCTCCAGACCTGATGTTTTAATATGTCGGGGGTGGAGCCTGTCTTTTTTTCCTTCTGGGGTGATTTCCTGTCAGAAGAGGAAGTGAGGGGAAATCTCTGCAGCGGGGACACAGACAGAGAAGACATATTTATAGTGTAGGAAAGGTTGGAGCTTCTGACAATGTTTTATTACTGTCCACGCCTTCCTGTCTTGGTGACAACCCCTCCCCCACCCCCATTTCTTGTCCTAATGATCCTGGTACACTTAATGATGGGAAATCTGAACCTACCCAGCAGCACCCGCTGTGCCAGCTCCAGGTCCACCGATAGGAACGCATAGCCGGGGGAAAATGTTCTCGCCGTAAATGGAAGCAATTGGACGGCTGTGATTTGGATTTAGCGATATAAACACGACTTTCCCCAACTCTACTAAAGAAAAGCTTTTTCATTTCTTTCCCTCGCTACGTGTCGGCTGCTCATCCTTCTAAACGGCCAGTGAATGTATTCTGTGTGAATGGGGTGTAATGGAATGTTCCCGGGCTATGTTCTCTGCAAATGGAATGTGTAAGGGCTGAAAATTATTCTGCATTATGGCCACTAGATGGGGCTGAGGAGAACCATTTATTCTTATATCGCCATCTAGTGGTCATAATGCAGTATTTTTTTTGTTATTATAAATGTTCAGAAAATATAGCCACAGAATATGTAGTCGATTTTTGCCCCATTCGTAAGGAAAAAATTGACATGCAGTTGTGATGGATGAACAGCTACAGTGGTGGAAAATAATGATTTGTTCCTCTGCAGATTGTATAAGTTTGCCCATTTACAAAGAAATGAAGGGTCTATAATAATTCATAGGTGCATTATATATGATAGAGATAGAATATCAATCAAAAATCCAGAAAAAACACAATACAAATGCTATAAATGGAGTTGCAGTTCAGTGAGTACAATAAATATTTGATCCCCAAGCAAAATATGACTTAGTAGTTGGTGGAGAAACCCTTGTTGGTGATCACAGAGGTCAGACGTTTCTTGTAGGTGGTGATCAGGTTTGCACACATCTCAGGAGGGATTTTGGTCCACTTTTCTCTACAGATCTTCTCTAAATCCGTAAGGTTTTTTAGCAACTCGAAGTTTCAGCTCCTCCATACATTTCCTATGGGATTAAGGTCTGGAGACTGTCTAGGCCACTCCATGACCTTAATGTGCTTCTTCTTGGGCCTCTCCTTTGTTGCCTTGGCGGTAAGTTTTGGGTCATTGTCATGATGAAAGACCCATCCATGACCCATCTTCAGTGTTCTGGCTGAGGGAAGAAGGTTCTCCTCCAAGTTTGTACAATACATGGTCCCGTCCATTGGCCCTTCAATGCGGCAAAGTCGGCCTGTACATTTATCAGGGAAACAGCCCCAAAGCGCCATGTTTCCACCTCCGTGCTTCACTGTAGGGATGGCGTTCTTGGGGTCATAGTCACCATTTTTCTTCCTCCAAACATGGCGAGTCAAGTTAATGCCAAAGAGCTGAATTTTGGTCTCGTCTGACCACAGAACTTTCTCCCCAATCCTTCTCTGAATCATTTAGATGTTCATTGGTAGACTTCAGACCTTCCTGTCCATGTGTCTTCCTGAGGAGGGGGATATTGCGGGGGCTTTGCAGGATTTCAATCCATGGTGGTGTATTGTGTTACCAGTGGTTTGTTTGTTGACAGTGGTCCCAACTACCTTGAGATCCTTCACAAGCTCCTCCCGTGTAGTTCTGGGCGGATCCCTCACTTTTCTCATCATCATCCTCACCCCATGAGGAGAAACCTCGCATGGAGCTCCAGACCGAGGACGATCGATGGTTATTTTGAATAATCGCTCCAACAGTGGTCTCCTTCTCACCAAGCTTCTTGCTGATGGTCTTGTAGCCCATTCCAGCCTTGTGCAGGTCTACAATCTTGTCCCCGACATCCTTGAACAGATCTTTGGTCTTCCCCATGATGGTGAGGATTGAATAGAAGAGATTCTGTGGACAGGTGTCTTTTATACACATAACGAGTTGTCGTTAGGAGAACCTTCTTACATTGACAGGACTAATCTGTGTACCACATGAGCACCTACTGTAGCCAGTCTGTGGGGGGCAGAATTATTGTTGGTTGGTAGGGGATCAAATACTTATTTTACTCACTGAACTGCATCTCCATTTATAACATTTGTATTGTGTATTTTTTCTGGATTTTTGGTTGATCTTCTGTCTCTATCATATAAAATACACCTATGATAAAAATTATAGACCCTTCATTTCTTTGTAAGTGGGCAAAACTTACACAATCTGCAGAGGAGTCAATCGTTGTTCTCCCCATTCTCTGTGAATTTTATGTCAGCAGTGAGGGGAAATCTCTCTAACGGAGCCCTGGATAGCAGTAAAGACCTGACAGGGGGTCTAATCCTTTCCCTTCTCCATCCAAGATGTAAATGAAAGTTTTTTTTGTCTGGACATGCAGCATCTCTAAATTCTTTATACATTTGTTTCCTCTCCATTCTAGAGAAGCATCCTGCGAATCAAGTGGCCGAAACCCATTGAAGTGGAAGGCTGCGGTGGGCGGAAAGCCGATGCCGAGCGTCATGCAGCCGCACAAGCGTGCAAAATATTTCAGGTATGCCAGATCTCCCTCCTCCCGCCGCCTGTCCTCTTCCAGATTGATTCCAGTCTAAACAGAAACATGTCTGAATGTTCTAATAAATTGTATCCATCGATACGCTCCAATCTCCTGACCGCCAGTAGGATTGTCCAGGTTACATAGTGCTGGGGAAGGTCTGATCCACCCAGTGAAAGTGAATGGACATTTTGTTCTGTGCAAACGGGGCAAAAAAAAGTTTATTGGGTTATTTTCTGTGCAGGCTGAATGTTTTTCCTCGATTTTTGGAATGAAAACATACCACGTTTGATCACTAGATGGCGATAAATTTGCTAAGAAATCGTTAGTATAGTTGGCATCATCTAGTGGAGAAATCTGGTATTTACCATTTTATCATTCTAAAGCAGGGGGGGGGGTGTCCAACTAAATGCAGGGGCGCTCTGCGTGCAAAACGCAGGGCTTGGGCGTATGCTGCGTGTGGAGCTTGGCGGTGCACAGGGCTTGGGGGTGCACAGGGCTCGGGGGGGCTCGGGGCTGCGCAGAGCTCAGGGTTGCACTGCATGCAGAGTGCAGGGCTCAGGGTTGCGCTGCGTGCAGGGCTCAGGGTTGCGCAGAGCTCAGTGTTGCGCTGTGTGCAGGGGGCAGGGGTGAGCAGAGTGAAGGGTTCAGGGGTGTGCAGGGCTCAGGGTTGCGCTGCTTGCAGGGTGCAGGGGTGCGTAGAGTGAAGGGTTCAGTGGCGCGCAGGGTTGCACTGCGTGCGGGGCTCAGGGTTGTGCTGCATGCGGGGCTCGGGGTTGCGCTGCATGCAGGGCTCAGGGGTGCGCAGAGTGAAGGGTTCAGGGGTGCGCAGGACTCAGGGTTGCACTGCGTGCAGGGTTCAGGGGTACGCAAGGTCTCAGGGTTGCACTGCGTGCAGGGTGCAGGTGTGTGTAGAGTGAAGGGTTCAGTGGCGCGCAGGGTTGCACTGCGTGCGGGGCTCAGGGTTGTGCTGCATGCGGGGCTCGGGGTTGCGCTGCATGCAGGGCTCAGGGGTGCGCAGAGTGAAGGGTTCAGGGGTGCGCAGGACTCAGGGTTGCACTGCGTGCAGGGTTCAGGGGTACGCAAGGTCTCAGGGTTGCACTGCGTGCAGGGTGCAGGGGTGCGTAGAGTGAAGGGTTCAGTGGCGCTCAGGGTTGCGCTGCGTGCGGGGCTCAGGGTTGCGCTGCGTGCGGGGCTCAGGGTTGCGCTGCGTGCGGGGCTCAGGGTTGCGCTGCGTGCGGGGCTCAGGGGTGCGCAGAGTGAAGGGTTCAGGGGTGTGCAGGACTCAGGGTTGCGCTGCGTGCAGGGCTCAGGGGTGCGCAGAGTGAAGGGTTCAGGGGTGCTCAGGACTCAGGGTTGCGCTGCGTGCAGGGTGCAGGACTCAGGGTTGCGCTGCGTGCAGGGCTCATAGGTGCGCAGGGCTCAGGGTTGCGCTGCATGCAGGGCTCAGGGGTGCATAGAGTGAAGGGTTCAGTGGCGTGCAGGGTTGCGCTGCGTGCGGGGCTCAGGGTTGCGCTGCGTGCGGGGCTCAGGGTTGCGCTGCGTGCGGGGCTCAGGGTTGCGCTGCGTGCGGGGCTCAGGGTTGCGCTGCGTGCGGGGCTCAGGGTTGCGCTGCGTGCGGGGTTCAGGGGTGCGCAGGACTCAGGGTTGCGCTGCGTGCAGAGTGTAGGACTCAGGGTTGCGCTGCGTGCAGAGTGTAGGACTCAGGGTTGCGCTGCGTGCAGGGCTCGAGGGAGGGCCAGATACGGCCCATGGGCCTTGTGTATGACACACGTGTTCTAAAGCCTTGAATGAAGGGTAGTGCAGTGATGCAAGTGATAGTGGAACCACCTTTAAATTGTAAATGTGAATCTTTAGTATAAACAGTGCCCTCTGCTGGTGCCACCAGGAACAGAACCACCCGCAAAAAAAGTATTTAGCCAGGATTTTTCTGATGATTGTACACTTATATAGCTCTGACATATACCGCAGTGCTGTACAGAGAACACTGAGCCAGTCACATCAGTCTCTGTACCAGAGGAGCTTACACTCTAATGTTCCCTCTCTCCCATCCCCCCCCCCCCCCCGCAGGTCACACACTATTATTATTATTATTATTATTATACAATTATATAGCTCTTACATATACCGCAGCGCAGTATTTGGGGTAGAACCCCCAGTGTATATCTGTGGAGGACTTTTCAGTGACCGGGTTCCTCTTCTCTGTAGGATCTCGGCTTGTTGGGCTCGGTGAAGAAGTTCCGACACAAGAAACTCAAAGCTCCGCTCAGTGCACAGTCCCTGGCAGAGAAGGATGGCGGATGGGGAGCACAGAAGGACCTTTCGGCCCAGACTGACCCCAGGTAGTGCAGAACAGGAGGTCGGGTATTCAGGTTTTCCTCATTGATGGCTTATACATTATAATTTTTTTTTTTTTTTTTTGCCTTCTTATTTGGAAATCCATGTTCCTGGCAAGATGGGGGGACATTGTAGAACCTCTGTTCCTGGCAGGATCAGGGTCATTGTGAAGCCTCCATGTTCCGGGCAGGACCTGGTCATTGTGGAGCCTCCATGTTCCTGGCAGGACCTGGTCATTGTGGAGCCTCCATGTTCCTGGCAGGACCTGGTCATTGTGAAGCCTCCATGTTCCTGGCAGGACCTGGTCATTGTGAAGCCTCCATGTTCCTGGCAGGACCTGGTCATTGTGGAGACTCCATGTTCCTGGCAGGACCTGGTCATTGTGGAGACTCCATGTTCCTGGCAGGACCTGGTCATTGTGGAGACTCCATGTTCCTGGCAGGACCTGGTCATTGTGGAGACTCCATGTTCCTGGCAGGACCTGGTCATTGTGGAGCCTCCATGTTCCTGGCAGGACCTGGTTATTGTGGAGCCTCCATTTTTCTGGCAGGACCTGGTCATTGTGGAGCCTCCATGTTTCTGGCAGGACCTGGTCATTGTGGAGACTCCATGTTCCTGGCAGGACCTGGTCATTGTGGAGACTCCATGCTCCTGGCAGGACCTGGTCATTGCGGAGACTCCATGCTCCTGGCAGGACCTGGTCATTGCGGAGACTCCATGCTCCTGGCAGGACCTGGTCATTGCGGAGACTCCATGCTCCTGGCAGGACCTGGTCATTGCGGAGACTCCATGTTCCTGGCAGGACCTGGTCATTGCGGAGACTCCATGTTCCTGGCAGGACCTGGTCATTGCGGAGACTCCATGCTCCTGGCAGGACCTGGTCATTGCGGAGACTCCATGTTCCTGGCAGGACCTGGTCATTGCGGAGACTCCATGTTATTGGCAGGACCTGGTCATTGTGGAGCCTCCATGTTCCTGGCAGGACCTGGTCATTGTGGAGCCTCCATGTTCCTGGCAGGACCTGGTCATTGTGGAGCCTCCATGTTCCTGGCAGGACCTGGTCATTGTGGAGACTTCATGTTTCTGGCAGGATCGGGGTCATTGTACATTCGATATTTAGAAGGCTTCTCTCTTTTTCGCAGACACGCTGCTCTGGATAGTGCTGAAGAATTGGCGGCCATGAATGCCCTCAAGGAGTTTCCAAATCCCAAGCACCTCCTGTCCTCCGTCATCCAGGTGGCCACGTCCTCTAACGGTGCCAAGGTATGGGGCTTCTCTCCAATGAGACGCCATCTTTAAATCTGATAAAAGAAACGCAGGTTGGAGGAGTGTTCAGAGCGGATTTCTCACCACTTCTCGTCTTCTTCCAGGACTTCATCTATTACCAGCACGAGGGGGGGCGCATGAAGACCTGTCGCCTGACCATTAGCTGGCCACAGCCTTTCACCTTTGTCGCTTACGGCCTGCGGCGGACAGAAGCGGAGAGGAAGGCGGCTGCCCTGGGCTGTCAGAAACTGAAGGTGGGACGGGATTCTGCATCTTTGTCACCAAAACGGTGTATATATAAAATATTTGCATAGCTCTTTGTCTATTGAAACTGCCTGTAAAATTTATTTTGTTAAAATGAAGGATAATCAAATGTTATTAGACTGTATTCTCTGCAGATCGAATGTTATTCAATGAAAAAAAAGCATTAAAAAAAAAAAAAAAAATACTGCAATATGGCCACTAGATGGAACCAAGGATCATATAATTTTTTAGGGCTCCCCTTTGCCATCTAGTGGCCATAATGCAGTATTTTCCATATTCACACAGTTTTTTTTTTTCAATGAATGACATTTGATCTGCAGAGAACATTTGATTGCTTCTGCCCAAAATTTCTTCTCTTTACTAGAGTTCTCTGACGGTTGTCCTGTACCCCACCCCCCTCTCTTTCAGGATCTCGGGCTCCTGGACCCAAACAACAAGCCGTTGACGCACGCCATGTACCACCTCTCCGCCGTACAGAAGTTACGGGAGCAGCAGCGGCAGGCGAGGCGGTTCCAGGTTCCGGAAGACTTGCTGATTAGAATGGAGAATTACTTTCAGGAGGTGAGTCCTCTGTGTGAATGGTGCTTCCTGTTCCTGGGTGTGAGGGGCAGCGTGGAGGGTGATCTGCCCACCAAGGGGCCTAATACATTAAAAATAAAGGCAGAGCTATTTGTTCTGGGAAGCTGCTTATTCATTTATTCTGTGCGCATGGGGCAAAATCAGATGTTATTAAACTATTTTCTCTACAGGTCGAATGTTTTTGTTAATTAAAAATAGAGTGGTTTGGTAAAATGCCTCATGATGGCCACTAGATGGAGCTGACGATCATAGTAAATAATTATTCATTTCTTATCCTATGGTCATCGGCTCCATCTAGTGGCCACAATGTAGTATATTTCTGATTTACCCAATTCTGTATGAATGAATAACATTCAACTGGGAGAGAAAATAGCCTAATAACATTCGACTCTGTCCCCATTCAACAGAACAAATGTGCAAACATGCAAATTAACTGGATGAATAGTGAATGGCTCTACATTTTTTTTTTTTTCTTTTAGAAATACTTCCCTTAATGTGATAAATCGTTTGGGGTATTCCAGATGTGGGAGTCCATCTTCTGTAATGGCTTTGTGGGAGGGGCAGAGACACAAACTACTGCAGAGAATCTCACCATTGTGGGAGGGGCAGAGACACAAACTACTGCAGAGAATCTCACCATTGTGGGAGGGGCAGAGACACAAACTACTGCAGAGAATCTCCCCATTGTGGGAGGGGCAGAGACACAAACTACTGCAGGAAATCTCCCCATTGTGGGAGGGGCAGAGACACAAACTACTGCAGAGAATCTCACCATTGTGGGAGGGGCAGAGACACAAACTACTGGGGGAAATCTCCCCATTGTGGGAGGGGCAGAGACACAAACTACTGGGGGAAATCTCCCCATTGTGGGAGGGGCAGAGACACAAACTACTGCAGGAAATCTCCCCATTGTGGGAGGAGCAGAGACACAAACTACTGCAGGAAATCTCCCCATTGTGGGAGGAGCAGAGACACAAACTACTGCAGGAAATCTCATCATTGTGGGAGGGGCAGAGACACAAACTACTGCAGGAAATATCACCATTGTGGGGAGGGGCAGAGACACAAACTACTGCAGGAAATCTCATCATTGTGGGAGGGGCAGAGACACAAACTATTGCAGGAAACCTCTCCATTGTGGGAGGGGCAGAGACACAAACTACTGCAGGAAATCTCTGCATTGTGGGAGGGGCAGAGACACAAACTACTGCAGGAAATCTCCCCATTGTGGGAGGGGCAGAGACACAAACTATTGCAGGAAACCTCTCCATTGTGGGAGGGGCAGAGACACAAACTACTGCAGGAAATCTCTGCATTGTGGGAGGGGCAGAGACACAAACTACTGCAGGAAATCTCCCCATTGTGGGAGGGGCAGAGACACAAACTACTGCAGGAAATCTCATCATTGTGGGAGGAGCAGGGACACAAACTACTGCAGGAAATCTCTGCATTGTGGGAGGGGCAGAGACACAAACTACTGCAGGAAATCTCATCATTGTGGGAGGGGCAGAGACACAAACTACTGGGGGAAATCTCATCATTGTGGGAGGGGCAGAGACACAAACTACTGCAGGAAATCTCACCAATGTGGGAGGAGCAGGGACACAAACTACTGCAGGAAATCTCTGCATTGTGGGAGGGGCAGAGACACAAACTACTGCAGGAAATCTCATCATTGTGGGAGGGGCAGAGACACAAACTACTGCGGGAAATCTCATCATTGTGGGAGGGGCAGAGACACAAACTACTGCTGGAAATCTCACTATTGTGGGAGGGGCAGAGACACAAACTACTGCAGGAAATCTCACCAATGTGGGAGGAGCAGGGACACAAACTACTGCAGGAAATCTCTGCATTGTGGGAGGGGCAGAGACACAAACTACTGCAGGAAATCTCACCAATGTGGGAGGAGCAGGGACACAAACTACTGCAGGAAATCTCTGCATTGTGGGAGGGGCAGAGACACAAACTACTGCAGGAAATCTCACCAATGTGGGAGGAGCAGGGACACAAACTACTGCAGGAAATCTCTGCATTGTGGGAGGGGCAGAGACACAAACTACTGCAGGGAAATCTCCCTATTGTGGGAGGGGCAGAGACACACAGCACTATAAATCTTCTGACTTTGCTCTCTAGGACCCGATGTTGATATAACAGATACAGGTGAAGTTGAACCTTTAATAAGTGATGTCACTTTTCTCCTCTGCAGTTCCCCTTGGAGTCAGAATTGAAGATGGAATCCGACATTCAGGAATATTCCGCCTCACAGATGGAGTTAACAGACGATTGGTCGGACTGTGACACAATCAGTGACCCCATTACCTGCCAGCCATACACCCCGTTATCTGAGGAGGAAGCAGATCAGATCAATCGCTCACTGAATGCCAAATGGCAGAGCAGCCAGGGGAAACCTCTACAGCCGTTACCAGCTGATGACCATAAAGAGGCCATTTTGGCGGCCATTGACGCCAGTCCCGTAGTGGTGATAGCCGGGGACACGGGATGCGGGAAGACCACGCGTATCCCACGCTATATCCTGGAGGACGCCATCCTCAGCGGGTGGGGAGCTCGGTGTAATATCCTTGTCACTCAGCCGCGTAGGATCAGCGCTGTGTCGGTGTGTCACCGCGTGGCCCAGGAATTGGGGCCGACCCTACGCCGTAATGTGGGTTACCAGGTCCGGCTGGAGAACATGCTTCCCGCCCGCGGCGGTGCGTTGCTCTTCTGCACGGTGGGCGTGCTGTTAAAGAAGCTGCAGACTAATGCCACCATGGAGGGGGTCAGCCACGTGGTAGTGGACGAGGTCCACGAGAGGGACGTCAGCACAGACTTCTTGCTTATCTTGGTGAAGCAGATGCAGAAACTGAACCCCAACATCAAAGTGATTCTCATGAGCGCCACGGGCGATAACGAGCGCATCTCTAAGTACTTCGGGGACTGTCCGATTGTCCGGGTGCCGGGGTTCATGTATCCTGTGAAGCAGCATTACCTGGAGGATGTCCTCGCCATGATGAAGGTGTCATCCTACAAGCCGCCAGAGGTGAGACTCCCAACACTTATTCCATTTGTAGAATAAAGAAACCAAATCCATTGCAGGAGCCGACTTGCTCTGGAAGGTTCCCCTCTGATGGGAACCCAGAAAGTTCAGAGCCATGAAGATACAACAGGTGCTCCAGACTAAATGTGAAGGAGTCCAGATTTCCAGACCAGTTTGCCCCCTGAAACGTCTCATTTCGGGGGGGGGGGGGGGGGGGCGCAAACACCCCACTTTATCAGGGATCAGAGAACTCCATCAAGGCTTAGTTGGATAATCTGATGCAGTGGGGAAAATTAATGATTTCCTCCCCTGCAGATTGTGTAGATTTGCAAAGAAATGAAGGGTCTATAATTTTTATCATAGGTGTATTTTATATGATAGAGACAGAATATCTACCAAAAATCCAGGAAACTCACATGATACAAATGTTATAAATGGAGTTGCAGTTCAGTGAGTAAAATAAGTATTTGATCCCCCAAGCAAAACATGACTTAGTAGTTGGTGGAGAAACCCTTGTTGGTGATCACAGAGGTCAGACGTTTCTTGTAGGTGGTGACCAGGTTTGCACACATCTCAGGAGGGATTTTGTCTTCTTTACAGATCTTCTATAAATGCTGAAGGTTTCTGGGCTGTCTCTTGGCAACTCGAAGTCTCCGCTCCTCCATACATTTTCTGTAGGATTAAGGTCTGGAGACTGGCTAGGCCACTCTACGACCTTAATGTGCTTCTTCTTGAGCCACTCCTTTGTTGCCTTGGCGGTGTGTTTTGGGTCATTGTCATGCTGGAAGACCCATCCATGACCCATCTTCAGTGTTCTGGCTGAGGGAAGAAGGTTCTCATCCAAGACTTTACAATACGTGGCCCCGTCCATTGGCCCCTCAATGCGGCAAAGTCGGCCTGTACCTTTAGCAGAGAAACAGCCCCAAAGCATCATGTTTCCACCTCCGTGTGTGACTGTAGGGATGGTGTTCTTGGGGTCATAGTCAGCATTGTTCATCCTCCAAACACAGCGAGTCGAGTTAATGCCAAAGAGCTGAATTTTGGTCTCATCTGACCACAGAACTTTCTCCCCCAATCCTTCTCTGAATCATTTAGATGTGCATTGGCCAACTTCAGATGTTCCTCTACATGTGTCTTCCTGAGGAGCGTATGGTGTTACCAATGGTTTGTTTGGTGACTGTGGTCAGATGAGATCCTTCACAAGCTCCTCCCGTGTAGTTCTGGGCGGATCCCTCACTTTTCTCATGACCATCCTCACCCCATGAGGAGAAACCTCGCATGGAGCTCCAGACCAAGGACGATTGGTTATTTTGTAATTCTTCCAAGTTGTCTCCTTCTCACCAAGCTTCTTGCTGATGGTCTTGTAGCCCATTCCAGCCTTGTGCAGGTCTACAATCTTCTCCCTGACCTCCTCTGACAGATCTTTGGTCTTCCCCATGATGGTGAGGATTGAATGGAAGAAAGAGATTCTGTGGACAGGTGTCTTTTATACACATAACGAGTTGTCGTTAGGAGAACCTTCTTACATTGACAGGACTAATCTGTGTACCACGTGAGCACCTACTGTATCCAGTCTGTGGGGGACAGAATTATTGTTGGTTGGTTGGGGATCAAATACTTATTTTACTCACTGAACTGCAACTCCATTTATCCTTACAGTATTGTGTGTTTTTTTTTTTTTTTTGGTTGATCTTCTGTCTCTATCATATAAAATACACCTCTGATAAAAATTATAGACCCTTCATTTCTTTGTAAGTGGGCAAAACTTACACAATCTGCAGGGAAGACGATCGTTATTTTCCCCCACTGTAGATATTTACTTTGCTGGCGAATGGCAGAAACACAGTATGAGCAGAGACCGCAAAATAAAAAAAAATAGTTGACATCATTTTGACCACCCCAGGAAATGTCCATCCAAGCGCTGTTAAAGTGTAAGTAACCCCCCCCCCCCCCTATCGTTTTCAGCCAAGGAAGCGGCCATCTTTGCCTCTGTTTATTCTACAACTGCCATGATGCTGCACATGTGATCAGTTATGACACCAGCTATTGGATGGTTTGACAGTTCGGTTGAGAGGACAACCAATGGGAGTGCTACATTTCTGGCACGTGCCAGAAATGAAACTGTTTTATGGATGGGTTTACTTCCGCTTTAAAGGTGAACTCCAGATATGCATAGATGCAGCTCTCCAGCTTGGACCAATGTAAGTATACATATACCATACCTGAGAGGCTGCTGTGGAAGCAGACAGTCTCTGTAGTAGTCGCTGCTACTACAGTGATTTATTGTGATCTTCCAGGTCCTGTGCTGAGCAGCTGCCCTTCTGCATAGTGAACACATCGCTGGGTTTTACTGCATGGCATGGGCACCATTCACAGAACACTTTGTATTTTTATCACGTAATACAAGGTGTTCCCTGATTGGACGAGGTGGAGGGATGGGGGGGGGGGACGGGCTGATGTCATCTCTACCTTGTGTTCATTCCATTACTCTTTCGTCTTATCTGGTTTCAGACAGTGAAACTCCATTTCCTAAAGTAGACACAACATTGTTACCTAATAGGAGACTTGGTTCATTAGAAGTGACGTGGCTCTGGGCCCTTCATCTCACATCTAAGGGCCTGCCAAGTCTGTCATATTTAATAGGGTTGTCCCGATGCCACTTTTTTTTTAACACCGAGTACAAGTACCGATACTTTTCTTCAAGTACTCTCCGATACCGATACTTTTCTTCAAGTACTCTCCGATACTTTTCTTCAAGTACTCTCCGATACCGATACTTTTCTTCAAGTACTCTCCGATACTTTTCTTCAAGTACTCTCCGATACCGATACTTTTTTGTTAATGTCATGTGACAGTGGCACTAATATGCAGCACTGATGATGCGTGGACTGTGTCAGTGGTGTGTGTGTGTGTTTTTTTTTTTTTTTTTTTTTTTATCTTTATTTTTGTACAATTTATTTTTTTAAATTATTTTTTACAATTTTTTTTTTTTTTTTTACAATGCTTTATTTTTTGGGGGGTCGGGGGAGGGCGGGTGGACAGTGTCAGTGTGTTGGATTTTTTTTTTATTATTATTTATTTTTTTTTTTTACAATTTTCTTTTTTATTATTTATAGTAATTCTTCTTTTTTTAATCAGCCCTGTTGGGGGGGCTTTGGTGAGATAGACCCCTGACTTCTCCCCTTTGAGACAGGGAAGGGTACTGAGGACACAGATTTCCCAGTCCCTTTCTCTGCAGCCTCAGCTGCACTGAAGATGAATATACAGGAGACAGAGGCTTCTCTCCATTCATAAACTGAAGCAGAGGAAACACAGATACGACGTCTCAGTTATGTGAATTGACAGTCAGTGATCACTGACACTGTTCATTCGAAAATAGGAATGGGACTTGCCGGCTCCTGCCTTCGCTCTCCATCCTGATAGATCGAGGACAGAGGGGGGCGGAGGAGAATCTGGAGGGGGGGCAGCAGCAGAACGGAGGGGGGACACGGAGGGGGACTGGGGGAGGATATGGGGACGGTCGGGGGTGATCAGAGCGGCGGTAGGGGGAGTTACCAGCACCAATCACCCCTGTATAGATTTCAATAAAGCAGCTGAAAGCTGGGGGGGGGTGGAGAGGAGGATAAGCGGCTGTCAGGCTTTATTGAAATCTATACAGGGAAATAGGTGTTTGTAACTCCTCCCACCTGTTGCACCGATCACCCCCGACTGCCCAGGTATCGGGTGAAGCATTGGAGCATTTGCCCGAGTACAAGTACTCGGGCAAATGCTCGGTATCAGTACTAGTATCGGGACAACCCTAATTTTTAACATTCTATTGTTATTATCGCCAATAATCTATTGCCTTGGGGTGCTCAGCAGTGGGGATTCTGGTGCTGAAGATGGAGCATTACTTACCTTGACCCTCTAATCTTAAAGGGTATTGGAAGTCAAACTTTTTTCGGATTTCAGTTCTGAGTATGCAAAAGTAATCGTTGAAAACACCTGTTTTATCTTTTAATTGTTTTCCTGTCTGGGTCATGTTAGTTGAGATTTCCTCTCACTTCCTGTCTCGGGGGATACAACAGGAAGTGAGAAGAAAATCTTCTAAAGTGAGTAATCTCCTCCTCCTTAGACAGCTGTCACCAGAACAGTTCTCAGTTTTTGTCATGGTGACCAGGAAAAATAGAGGGGTGGGGTGAAGCTTTTGTCAGCCCATTGCCAGGTGTGAGCAATCCCTATTGCCCGAAGACCCGGACATGCAGTGCTGGGCAGCTGATTTAGTTTTAACCATTTGCCGACCACGCGGTAGCTGAATGAGGGCAAGTTCTGGCAAGGCATCTATTGATATCCTTCTAGAATACCGCCCCCGGGGCTTTGTCCTTCAAGCACAGCTGATCACAGATTTAGCTAAAGGGCCAATCGCAGCGGTCCTTTACCATGTGATCAGCCAATCACAGCTGATCACATTGTAAACAGACTTGCCGGTTATTGGCAGTCCTTTCCTCAAGTGGCTGTCACAGCTTGAGGAGAGCCAGTTACTGGCAATTCTGACGGGCACATTTACACTGATCATCAGCGCCGCCCCATCAGTGTCTCCTCATCAGTGCCACGTATCGGTGCCCATCAGCGTCTTTTCCTCAGTGCTGTGTATTGGTGCTCATCAGTGCAGCCCATCAGTGCCGTGTATTTGTGCCCATCAATGCAGCCTATCGGTGCCACCTCATCAGTGCAGAAGAAGAAAAATGACTCATTTGCAACATTTTCTAACCGAAATTAAGAAAATTTTTTTTTTTTTTTAACAAAAAAATAAACCCAAGGGTGATTAAATACCACCATAAAAAAGTCATATGAGCACAGTGTAGCCTGACCGCGCAATTGTCATTCAAAGTGTGACGGCGCTGAGAACTGGCCTGGGCAGGAAGGGGGGAAGTGTCCGGTATTGAAGTGGTTAAGGGCTCCCCCTTCTTCAGGGCTTGGTGCTGTTGAACAAACTGTGTACTGGACTGATGAAGATGGAGGACACCTAAAGGATTAGTATAATTGCTCCAGATGCCAGTTAAGCCATCCTCAGGATCAGTCCATAGTTCGACAGTACCAGGACCTGAGGAAGGAGAACACTTCCCCTAAAACATGTTGGCTTTTTATGATATGAATTTGAATATCAGGACGTTATAAATTCTGCTTTTGGCGCAGCACCCAAGTCCTTACTCGAACAATGAGCTCACCTTTTGGCCACCACACCCGGGAGAGCTGCCTAAGGAGAATCGTTCTCTCTGCCTTAGGAGGTGTCGGGGGGGTGGGGACAGACTATTGACCCATTATCCCAGGAAAGGTGCATGTGGGCCAATGGGCTTTGGAGGTGTCGGGTGTGGGGACAGACTATTGACCCATCATCCCAGGAAAGGTGCATGTGGGCCAATGGGCTTTGGAGGTGTCGGGTGTGGGGACAGACTATTGACCCATCATCCCAGAAAAGGTGCATGTGGGCCAATGGGCTTAGGTGGGGACAGACTATTGACCCATCATCCCAGGAAAGGTGCATGTGGGCCAATAGGCTTAGGGAGTGGCAGGGGTGAATTTGTTTCTTTATTGGTGCTGTAACCTCACCCTTCCTCCTCCTTCTCTCTTTCAGACCAATGGCGAATGCCTTCCTGATCTGGATTTGATTAGCAGAGTCATTTGTCACATCGACCAGCATGGAGAGCCCGGTAAGAGCCACGGCTGCCCCATATGGGAAGTGGGGGGGAGGTGTGCTGGATACATCTTTCTGTATTTTGGTGAAGTAGCATGCCGAAGGTACAACAATGGTTAAATGGTTGTCACAGGAGCAGGGGTCCCCATAGTCAGAAACCATGAAATCGGGTCGACACAGAAGTACAGTTAAATCTCACTTGTTTAATAAAAAAAGTAAAAAGAACAAACATAGTCAAAACATAGCCAGAGTTCAGTAACTGGAATGGATAATCAGCCAAGCCAGAAGTCAGGGATCAATGTAGTGGAACAGCAAGCAGGATCTCGGCAAAGCAAGTCTTGAACAGGATCGCAGGAGAATGTCTCTGTGATGTTGACCAAGTAGGAAGTAGGAGGAAATCCACTGTTGAAATGTGGTCACTGAACCAGGTTTCTCCATTGGAATTTATCCCTTACCCTTGTTCTGGTGACAACCATACAGTTTTGGCTTTCCCCTCTTCTCTGGTCACCAGGACACATAGAGAAGGTGGAGAGTCCCCTATATATTCAGAGATCACCAGTATTGTTATTGTCATTGTCTTGCAGGCAGCATTCTGTGCTTCCTCCCCGGCTGGCAGGAGATCCGAGGAGTCCAGGAGATGCTGCAGGAAGCGCTGTCCTGCCAGGATGGGCAACATCTCATCTTACCAGGTGGGTGGAGACATTCGGAACAGCCTGCGGCACTGGAAAGGTGACCCGTACCAATGGTGTATATGGGGGGCATTGTCCTCAAATTGATGTGTGGGGGAGAAGCTTAGGAAGCCATGCCTTTTTTCATGGAATACTAAGCTCCACCCCTACTTAGAGGTCAGTGGTTGTCTATTAGAGAGAACTGCTGGGAGGGTCACCTGGATATCACATGGGGGTGATTGGGTGATGGTTCTGGGCACGGAAATCTGATATTGGGTGGTATGAAATGCAGAATCAACATGGGAAGGATTCTGTATGCCGAGGACATAGACCTACAGTAGTACACTCCATGTATGTACAGTGGGGGAAAATAACGATCGTCTCCCCTGCAGATTGTGTAGGTTTGCCCACTTACAAAGAAATGAAGGGTCTATAATTTTTTATCATAGGTGTATTTTATATGGTAGAGGCAGAATATCAACCAACAGTCCAGAAAAAACATGATACAAATGTTATAAATGGAGTTGCAGTTCAGTGAGTAAAATAAATATTTGATCCCCAAACAAAACATGACTTAGTAGTTGGTGGAGAAACCCTTGTTGGTGATCACAGAGGTCAGACATTTCTTGTAGGTGGTGATCAGGTTTGCACACATCTCAGGAGGGATTTTGCTCCACTCTTCTTTACAGATCTTCTCTAAATCCTGAAGGTTTCTTTGCTGTCTTTTGGCGACTTGAAGTTTCAGCTCCCTCCATAAATTTTCTATAGGATTAAGGTCTGAAGACTTACTAGGCCAATCCATGACCTTAATGTGCTTCTTCTTGAGCTACTCCTTTGTTGCCCTGGTGGTATGTTTTGGGTCATTTTCATGCTGGAAGACCCATCTGCGACCCATCTTCAGCATTCTGCCTGAGGGAAGAAGGTTCTCATCCAAGATTTTACAATACATGGCCCCGTCCATTGGCCCCTCAATGCGGCAAAGTCGGCCTGTACATTTATCAGAGAAACAGCCCCAAAGCACCATGTTTCCACCTCCGTGTGTGACTGTAGGGATGGTGTTCTTAGGGTCATAGTCAGCATTTTTCTTCCTGCAAGCATTGCGAGTCCCCCTCCTCAAGAAGGCACATGCACAGTCATGCCGATGAACATCTAAATGATTTAGAGAAGGATTTGGAGAAAGTTCTGTGGTCAGATAAGACCAAAATTGAGCTCTTTAGCATTAACTCGACTCGCCGTGTTTGGAGGCAGAAAAATGCTGACTATGACCCTAAGAACACCATCCCTACAGTCAAGCAGGAAGGAGGAAACACGATGCTTTGGGGCAGTTTCTCTGATAAAGGTACAGGCCAACTTTGCCGCATTGAGGGGCCAATGGATGGGGCCATGTATTGTAAGATCTTGGAGGAGAACCTTCTTCCCTCAGCCAAAACACTGAAGATGGGTCGTAGATGGGTCTTCCAGCATGACAGGGACCCAAAACATACCGCCAAGGCAACAGAGGAGTGGCTCCAGAAGAAGCACATTAAGGTCATGGAGTGGCCTAGCCAATCCCAGACCTTAATCTTATTGAAAATGTATGGAGGGAGCTGAAACTTCAAGTTGCTAAGAGACAGCAAAGAGACCTTAAGGATTTAGAGAAGATCTGTAAAGAAGAGTGGACCAAAATCCCTCCTGAGATGTGTGCAAACCTGGTCACCACCTACAAGAAACGTCTGACCTCTGTGATCACCAACAAGGGTTTCTCCACCAACTACAAAGTCATGTTTTGCTTGGGGATCAAATATTTATTTTACTCACTGAACTGCAACTCCACTTATAACATTTGTATCATGTGTTTTTTCTGGATTTTTGGTTGATATTCTGTCTCTATCATATAAAATACACCTATGATAAAAATTATAGACCCTTCATTTAATTTGTAAGTGGGCAAAACTTACACAATCTGTAGGGGAGCCAATCATTATTTTTCCCCACTGTGTATATATATGTGTGTATATATATATATATATATATATATATATATATATATATATATATATATATATATATATATATATATATATATATATATATATGCACACAATTTTTACATTTCCTACAAGTCTTCTAACTGATATAATGTAACGCCAAATTCTCTGTGGGCGGCCATTTTGAATAATTATCTGCATTGTCCAATCACAGAGCAGCCTTTAGGGTTAAATGTATAAAATAAGGTCCTCATTCTTTTGATCTGCTCTACAACACTCACATATTTGGGGACATGAGGAGGGAGACTCTGGGTTGTCCTTATTGAGCAGTGAAGGTGTCATGGGTGCCTTGTACCTCCTTTACTGGAGTCACCATACTGAATGGCTCGATGCCCACAGCCCCCCCTCTGATTTTTCTTCCATTCTCCTCCCATTTGTAGTTCATTCCAACATTCCATTGAATGACCAGCAGTCCATCTTTCAGCGCCCCCCTCCCGGAGTGCGGAAAATCGTCTTGGCCACCAACATTGCGGAGACTTCGGTGACTATCGATGACATTGTTCATGTTGTGGATTCTGGAATGCAGAAGGAGCAGCGGTACGACCTCCGGACCAAGGTACCCAACATGCAGACGCAGGAGGGAAATTTTTTTAAAATTGTAAAGTATTAGTTACACCGAAGCACAAAAAAAAAAATTTGAGGCCCCCACATATACGCACGTACAAATGTAAACTCATGAGTTGGGGCGCCTACGCATGAAGACGTTGATTGCGATACACGTTCCATATCGCCGCTCACAAACTGTCTCCTAGATTCAAAGCAAATTTGTCAAGCCCAGGCTTAGAGCAGAGAGCAGTGATGTCAATCACCATGTCTCCATTCTGCCTGTTCAGTGTTCACTGGAGAGGGGTGGGCGCAGCTGGCTTTGTGTGCTGTGAGGCAGCTGGAAGGATCCTGACAATATTGTCGGGCTCCTCCTAGAGCAGCTCTGTGACATCAGCTGACAGCGGGATTTAACCTGCTATAAGTTGACTCTGTATATAGCTCCGAAGAGCAGTATGACCAAAAAAGCTTTGCTCACACTTCTCTTTTATTCTGTAAAGCTGTTTTCAGGCGGACATCCCATACAGCAAACTGTTCTCAAACTTTTTTTAACACGGAGGAACCCTTGAAATGTATTCCAGGTCTCGGGAAACCCCTGATAATACCTTATCTATAGATCACAGTACAGTAATAGTAACGGTACATTGAGGTAGATGCACACACGCCCGCTACTTTCCTTATTCTTCTATCATCAAGGCAGACATACATAAACCTCAGAACTTATAAATAATAAAAGTAATGCAGCGCCACAAAGTATGAATCGTAATACAAAATTATTATTGTGGTTCATATTTTGTGGCGTTTCATTATTAGTAGTTGGTATATAGGACATCCTGGGTTGTTTGCTATGATTTGATAATATTGAAATGACATAAATCATAAAATGAATGGTGGGGGAAGAAATGGACAGTGAAAATTGTTACCCCATGTTGGTGATCAGTGGATGAGAACCCCACCACGCTGGGGTCAGTACAGAGAGTCCCCTTAGACTGGTGGATAAGAACCCCACCACGCTGGGGTCAGTGCAGAGGATCCCTAGATTAGTGATCAGTGGATAAGAGTCCCACTACGCTGGTGTCAGTACAGAGGGTCCCCTTAGATTGGTGGATAAGAACCCCACTATGCTGGGGTCAGGACAGAGGGTCCCCTTAGATTGGTGGATAAGAACCCCACCATGCTGGGGTCAGTGCAGAGGGTCCCCTTAGATTAGTGATCAGTGGATAAGAGCCCCATTGTGCTGAGTTTCAGTGCAGAGGGTCCCCTTAGATTGGTGATCGGTGGGATATTTTATATCCGGATATATGGGAGTTTAGGTCATCAAATAACAAAGTGACTCAATGAAATATAAACTTTTTATTACTTTAATAAAAAATATCACAAGGATAGAAGGACATCCAAACTCCCTTTATATCCACATAGAATGACCATCAAACAGGGTGAACCGTTACCCTTTGTAGTTATAGTATATAGAGGTGTGTGCCTGGAGCTCTGCCCCCTGTAGTGATATATGGACGGTATATAGAGGTGTATGCGTGGAGCTCCGCCCCCCTGTAGTGATATATGGACCGTATATAGAGGTGTGTGCCTGGAGCTCCGCCCCCTGTAGTGATATATGAACAGTATATAGGTGTGTGCCTGGCGCTCCGCCCCCCGTAGTGCTGATATGTATAGGTCTCGTGCTCCACCATGTACTGAATCTCCCTTCTGCAGGTTTCCTGCCTGGAGACCACCTGGGTGTCTAAATCCAACGTCATTCAGAGACGAGGGCGAGCGGGGCGCTGCCAGCCTGGATTCTCCTACCATCTCTTCACCCGTCGGCAGCACCAGGAAATGGCCGACTTCCAGGTGCCGGAGATCCTGCGAACACCTCTGGAGAATCTGGTTCTTCAGGCCAAGATACACACCCCGGAGATGACGGTGAGATGGCACGGCATTATTTGGTTTGTCGTCGTTTCTTCTTGACATTTGTCACTTATGTCTTTTTTTTTTCTTTTTTAGGCAGTGGAATTCCTTTCACAAGCACTGGAATGTCCCGACCAGCCCGCCATCAAAGACGCAGTGCGATTGCTGCAGGAGATCCGTAGGTGTCTTGTCTCTGCTGTCCTGAACCTCTGGGTCTGTCTGTAATGTAGATCAGTCATTGTCTGGAATGGTGCTGAGGAGCCGGTTAGGTCCCGGGGCCCCGCTGTGTGCACTAAGGAATGTGATACAGAGCAAGCGTTGCATCTCTATTTAATAGAGGTGAAATAGACAGCGCCGGGGAACCGCACTCACTGCCTACCAGGGCCCAAGTAGTACACCAACTCTTAAACCCAGAAATATATACAGGGGGAGCTCTGTGGTTTCCTTCTCCTCCCACTGACAATTCTGCAGGTCAAGTCAAACTAAAGTTCCACCATCAAAAATTGTGAGCATGCCGGCTCTTTAGTGCAGAAGAGACATGCACAGTCTCTTCCGCAAGAAAGTGCACCCGCCTGCCGGCTCGCTGTCCTCTCTGTCCTGTAAACTGAACTGCACATGAGCAGGTCAGCCTACACCTCCAGTACGGTCCCTGTGTGCCAGGATTACTGACTCCTGCCCATGCACAGGAGTGACGTCATCCCGTACTGACCAGTAAAGATGGCCGAAGACCGGCACCGGTAAGGGACCAGGACTGTTGAAGGAAAGGTAAGTTTAGCTCTATTTTATCTAAGCTTCCTGTGCCATTACAACGGTGTGGAAATCTGTCAGAAATGGCATGCACAGCACCAACAAGAGAAGTTACTGTAGACCTTTTTAGGTCTATCTGCTTCACCTGTGATAGTTTCTATTTTATAATGTAATAGAATCTTGCAAAAGGGTCTGCATCTGATTAACGCAGGGAATACAGTGGTTTTCCATATAGATGCCTGCCGGGTGCGACTGCCCATCACCTTGTCATCTTTAGCTGCCTGCGCAGTGATTACACGGCATGGGCAAAGACTGCAGAGGGTTACAACTCTTCTCCTCCTTTCTCTGAGCTGAGCCGGGGGATGGGGACAGCAGATCGGAGCATACAGCTCCTGCTCCTCATTCTCTGTGCTGTACTTGTCACATGCACAGAATAGAGAACGGATGGCTTCTAACAATGGGGCTTACACCCCTTTTGTGAATTTAGGAGCAGTATCTGCTCAATGTGCTAATTAGGAAGAGTTGTGCAAGCCTTGCACAACTTTTTCTTAATTTCCCCCACAGAGAGCAATAAAAACTTGACAGGGGCTCCAGCTCTGCTCCACTACATCTGAAATAAAAAGTTTTGTCAGAGGTTTTTTTTCCCTGACTGTTACTAGCTCCTTTTTGTTACTGTCCCCATGCCCGTCTCCCCTCGGCCGGCGCCTCGCGTCTCTCCCCTCGGCCGGCGCCTCGCGTCTCCCTTCTCTCTCCCCTCGCCCGGCGCCTCGCGTCTCCCTTCTCTCTCCCCTCGGCCGGCACCTCGCGTCTCCCTTCTCTCTCCCCTCGGCCGCCGTCTCCCTTCTCTCTCCCCTCGGCCGCCGTCTCCCTTCTCTCTCCCCTCGGCCGCCGTCTCCCTTCTCTCTCCCCTCGGCCGCCGTCTCCCTTCTCTCTCCCCTCGGCCGCCGTCTCCCTTCTCTCTCCCCTCGGCCGCCGTCTCCCTTCTCTCTCCCCTCGGCCGCCGTCTCCCTTCTCTCTCCCCTCGGCCGCCGTCTCCCTTCTCTCTCCCCTCGGCCGCCGCCTCGCGTCTCTCTCCCCTCGGCCGCCGCCTCGCGTCTCTCTTCCCTCGGCCGCCGCCTCGCGTCTCTCTCCCCTCGGCCGCCGCCTCGCGCCTCTCTCCCCTCGGCCGCCGCCTCGCGCCTCTCTCCCCTCGGCCGCCGCCTCGCGCCTCTCTCCCCTCGGCCGCCGCCTCGCGCCTCTCTCCCCTCGGCCGCCGCCTCGCGCCTCTCTCCTCCCGGCCGCCGCCTCGCGCCTCTCTCCCCTCGGCCGCCGCCTCGCGCCTCTCTCCCCTCGGCCGCCGCCTCGCGCCTCTCTCCCCCCGGCCGCCGCCTCGCGCCTCTCTCCACTCGGCCGCCGCCTCGCGCCTCTCTCCACTCGGCCGCCGCCTCCTCGGTTGCTGTCTTCTGCCTCCCGTCTCGCCTCGGTTGCTGTCTTCTTCCTCCCTCCTCCCTCCTCCCCTCAGTTGTTGCCTCCCCTCGGGCACCGTCTCCCCTCGGTCGTTGTCTCCCATTTCCCCTCGGTCACTGTTTCACATCTGTCAGCCTCCTTATTTAATCATTTTTGCAGCCAGTGTGTGGCGGCACAGTGGTGTAGTGGGTAGCACTCTCGCCTAGCAGTAAAAAGGGTCGCTGGTTAGAATCCCAACCACAACACTACCTGCCTGGAGTTTGCATGTTCTCCCTGTGCCTGCGTGGGTTTCCTCCGGGTACTCCGGTTTCCTCCCACACTCCAAAGACATGCTGGGAGGTTAATTGGCTTCTGTCCAAAATTGGCCCTAGTATACTAATGTGAGTTGGGGATCTTGGATTGTGGGCTCCTTGAGGGTAGGAACCGATGTGAGTGTGTGATGTACGTGTGGAGCGTTGGGTAAATTGACGGCGCTATATGGGTACCTTAAATACATAATGATATAATAGATGAGCATTTTAATGAGACACAATGTACAGGAATAGGGACAATTGTAGACACTCAGGTTGAACTGGACTGGTGTCTTTATGCAACCTTTCTAACTATGTAACTATGTTTTAGGTAGCTGTGACATATTATACGCGGAGCTTTCTCCTAATCCCCCGCCACCTGTATTCCAGGGGTGCTGGATGACCAGGAGGACCTGACATCACTGGGCCAGCATGTGGCCAATATCTCCACCGACCCCAGCCTGGCCAAGGCGATCGTCCTATCCGCCATATTCCGCTGTCTGCAGCCCCTTCTGACCATTGTGGCCTGTCTGACCAGAGACCCGTTCCTGGGAGGAATTCTCAACCGAGCCGAGGTCAACAAGGTGAGCGCTGGAGTCTTTCAATTCGTTTCTTTCACACAGATGGGGTTATTCTATACAGATAAGAGAAGGAGAACGGGCACTAAACAAGAGAAGGACCTGTAGAGGTTGTGGAGAGGGCGGAACGTGTCCACATTCCACCATCTGAATGAAGAGGTCACATTGAAAAAAACCAGGGGAGCAGTTTTAAACTTGGAGGGCTGAGAATGGCAAAATCCCATCATGTGATGCACTATAGAATATGTGGGAGCTATAAAAGGAGTCACAGAGAAAAACAACTGAAGGCATTATAAACTTTCAAATGTTTTTGTTGTTATACTGTAGCTCGGTAGTAGTTTAGTTCTGTTCCCTGTGTGGTTTGTCTTAACTTGTAATATTCGGCTCACATGTTGTGGCTGCAGCTTGTAGTGTCATGGCCGATTGATTCTCCTACGTCCATGTATTCATTCACCTAGCTTGTCTTCATTTACTAAGGGGAGGGGTAACTTCATGCTGCATCCAATCCATGCTTTACCACTTCACAAATGTGGGCGTGCTGATGAAGGACTGTGCAGTGATCTGTGTGTGTCTGTGTCAGATCTAATAACTGTGTAGGTCTCACCCGCAGAGCACTAGACTGAGAGCCCCAGGGATTATGGGATATATAGTTTCTTCACAGGAAGTGTCAGTTCTCAGACTACAGAGATCATGCAGTTCCATGCCTCATGTTTGAACAAAGATAGAAATTGCTGACACAGAAAGTTGAAGAATTACTCTACTGTAGGCTGTGTGTACAGGGCAACACATGACGCCATGAAACTACAGAATCAATGTACATCTTATGCAGTAGGTGCGAATAGGAAGGTTTATAAGGCCTTTAATTATAATGTGTCAGGAATAGTAGCTGGTACGACTCTCTTTGCAAGAACTTCTTTATTCTAACTAAGACATTTCCACAAAATGTAAGAGATATGAACGGTCTTTAAAAGGCTGGAACTTGGAAGGTGAGTGGACAGTCTGTGATTGGTTCTTTATGTTGCAGGTGAAGGCGAGATTTAGTGGGGAGCTGTGCAGTGATCACTTGGCGTTTGTGCAGATTCTCCGGGCCTGGAAAGAGGTTCTCGGTCTCAGAAGTGATTTCGACAGAAAAGATTTTCTAAAGGACAACGTCCTCTCGAGTTCCTCGCTGCGCTACATCCAAGGTGAGTGCTAGATTGCATGTCTATAAATCTTCTCGGCGATCATGCTGCAAAGATTTGGTGATATATTTGAACGATCAATCTTCAATTTTATTTTTTATAACTGTAGAGAAAAAGGATTTAAAGAGTAGCTAGGACTCTCTAAAAAAAAAAAAAAAAAAAAAAAAGCCGACTTTGGCAGTCAGTGGGAAGAATGGTCCTTACATTGGTGATCAGTGAGAAGAATGTTCCTTACATTGGTGATCAGTGAGAAGAATGTTCCTTACATTGGTGATCAGTGGGAAGAATGTTCCTTACATTGGTGATCAGTGAGAAGAATGTTCCTTACATTGGTGATCAGTGAGAAGAATGTTCCTTACATTGGTGATCAGTGGGAAGAATGTTCCTTACATTGGTGATCAGTGGGAAGAATGTTCCTTACATTGGTGATCAGTGAGAAGAATGTTCCTTACATTGGTGATCAGTGAGAAGAATGTTCCTTACATTGGTGATCAGTGAGAAGAATGTCCCTTACATTGGTGATCAGTGAGAAGAATGTTCCTTACATTGGTGATCAGTGAGAAGAATGTTCCTTACATTGGTGATCAGTGAGAAGAATGCTCCTTACATTGGTGATCAGTGAGAAGAATGTTCCTTACATTGGTGATCAGTGAGAAGAATGTTCCTTACATTGGTGATCAGTGAGAAGAATGTTCCTTACATTGGTGATCAGTGGGAAGAATGCTCCTTACATTGGTGATCAGTGGGAAGAATGCTCCTTACATTGGTGATCAGTGAGAAGAATGTTCCTTACATTGGTGATCAGTGAGAAGAATGTCACTTACATTGGTGATCAGTGAGAAGAATGTTCCTTACATTGGTGATCAGTGAGAAGAATGTCCCTTACATTGGTGATCAGTGAGAAGAATGTCCCTTACATTGGTGATCAGTGAGAAGAATGTCCCTTACATTGGTGATCAGTGAGAAGAATGTTCCTTACATTGGTGATCAGTGAGAAGAATGTCCCTTACATTGGTGATCAGTGAGAAGAATGTCCCTTACATTGGTGATCAGTGAGAAGAATGTTCCTTACATTGGTGATCAGTGAGAAGAATGTTCCTTACATTGGTGATCAGTGGGAAGAATGTTCCTTACATTGGTGATCAGTGGGAAGAATGTTCCTTACATTGGTGATCAGTGAGAAGAATGTTCCTTACATTGGTGATCAGTGAGAAGAATGTTCCTTACATTGGTGATCAGTGAGAAGAATGCTCCTTACATTGGTGATCAGTGAGAAGAATGTTCCTTACATTGGTGATCAGTGAGAAGAATGCTCCTTACATTGATGATCAGTGAGAAGAATGTTCCTTACATTGGTGATCAGTGAGAAGAATGTTCCTTACATTGGTGATCAGTGGGAAGAATGCTCCTTACATTGGTGATCAGTGAGAAGAATGTCCCTTACATCGGTGATCAGTGAGAAGAATGCTCCTTACATTGATGATCAGTGAGAAGAATGTTCCTTACATTGGTGATCAGTGAGAAGAATGTTCCTTACATTGGTGATCAGTGAGAAGAATGTTCCTTACATTGGTGATCAGTGAGAAGAATGCTCCTTACATTGGTGGTCACAGGAAAAAATACCTCCCCTTATAGTAGAAAATCATTGGTCTCAGTGATTACTTGCCTGAGAGGCAGAATTGCTCATTGCATAGGGAACCCCTGACAACCTCTGGAGGAACCCTTTGTTGAGAGGCTGTCATTATTTAGGTATAGTTTCTTGGAGTCTGATTCTTCATTTTAATAGTCAGGGATCAACTGAAGTCTACCTTGGGCTGACTTGTTACCTTTCTGATGTCTCCTGCCATCTAAGTGTGCATACCAGTATGAAAAGTTAAGTTCTTCCAGGTGCTGTGAGAACCCGTGTAAAGTTAGACAGTTGACTTTTGTGGCTGTAAGACTCCATGTGGTCTCTGACTCTCAAGCTGCTAAGTTGTCCTCAAAAGTCAGTAAAGCTAAATAACTTGCAAATTGTTAATTCCTGATTGTTTGTAGTACTGTAAGGCTGAATGTTGCAGCATAATATAATGTGCACAGGGTTTGTTGGATTCCTTTTCATGTTTGCGTGTTTTTGGTCCCCCCCCCCCCAGGTCTTGTCTCACAGTTCTCCTCCAACGCTCATGATGCACACCTCGTGTCCAATCCAAGTGAATGTGTGAACAACCGTGCTCTATGCAACCAGTTTAGCAATGAGCATGAACTTGTGAAAGGGGTGTTGCTGGCCGGCTTATACCCCAATCTCATCCAGGTAACAGCCGGGGAAGTTGGAGACATGCTGGGATTGGCTATTTTGCAATGAATGACATGGTGCTCTCTCCCCTTAGGTCAGGCGTGGGCAAGTTATCCGTGGAAAGTTTCGGCCTAACAGCCTCTCATACAAGACGAAGGGTGGGCCTGTACTCCTCCACAAGAGCACCGTTAATAGGTGAGTTCGGGGGATGGAAAAGGGAAGTTGATGTCTATCAGATGGAAAATGTGCGCTTGTTGCTGATTGGTTAGAACATTGTTCTCTTTGCTGATTGGTGGGAACAGTCCCCCAACCCAGACAGGCTCTCCTGGTTATGCATCCTCAGAGCCGCTCAACTTTCTTTGACTGCTGTCAAAAACTTGAATAGAATGGAGTCCTAATACATACTAGACTGGAACGTTCCTGATTTCTGAGCGCTGCGACTTCTGAGAAAAGCCAAGCGGTGTCCAATCTGTGGTATGGTTCTTGAGCTAGTGTGGTTGACCGTGTAGTCTAGCCTGTCTTCCCAATTGGCTGTTTTGAACAAGAAAAACCGTAGTACTCCCGTAATGCAGTAGGAGCTTCCTCCATACCGGCTGAATTTAGGTTGTTTAGTATGATGTCATGAAGGGGGAAAGTGTCTTCTAAACCATGAAGCCTCTACTGAAAAACAAAAGTATATTTATCCTCCGTAATGTAATTTCATGAAGCGATTGCCCATTTCTTCAATGCCAAAGCACTTGATTTAGGATATTGGTCACATGTTCCTTGAGGAAGGGGAGTGACACAGGCTGGTTGGTTGACCATGCCTCCTAAAGTTCTCGGGTCTCCTCACCAGCCACAGCCATTACGATGGGGATCCCACCATCTCTGCTGGATCACCAAACAACATCCCACCACCCCTGCTGGTTTATCCACAAGATCACACTTTGGGATTTTGTGGATACCCACAAGGACCCAAAGTGGATGGGAACAGAGCCAGAAATAATGGGATATTAATACTGCTGCAGTCTCCATGACATATATAAGCCCAGGGGAAGACTCGGGACTTGAGACTCCACATTTTCCTGAATGATCACTTTTGGTTGGGCTGGTCTTTTAAGAGTCCATCGTGAGTAAGCTTGGCTAGGACTTGTTTAGGGTTTAGGCTGGAGAGATGTTTGGTGAAGAGATGACCCTGTGTGACATGTTTCTTCCTTTCGGCAGGGACCAGCTGCATTTCCCCTCTCCGTGGCTCACCTATTTCCAGGCAGTGAAGTCTACAGGCACAGTGTTTGTGCGGGACAGCTCCATGGTGCACCCACTGGCGATTCTCCTAATGACAGACAGCTCCATCACCTGTCAAGGTAAGCGCGCCAATCTCCCCACCAGGGCTCATAGTGTGAACTCCTAAACTGACAGTGCTTTCCTAAATCATTTCTAAACTTGGAACAAGCAGAGCCTGTCAAATGTGAGTGAGTATAGGAGGACAGAAACGCTTCTCCACCCACCAATGTCATGCAGGCTTTGATCTCCTATAGCTCGGAGGTGTGGCCTGTCATGATAATCCCTACACAGGAGCTGGAGTTAGACTTTGCTGCCCCATTAGGGATCCCACTGAAGACAATAGAAGAGACTCACCATGGGATATATTCGGAATACCGCTACTTTGAAGTCTAACTGTGGACATATTCAAAGTTCTGTGTGTCGTTATAGTCAACTATTTGACACCCACGCACCCTGGTGAAGTTTTAAGAAGTTCACCGAGGAGTGGGTGATAGTAGTTAGGTAGTTTTGGGTAGTTGGGTTGTGCATAATTCCCATCTATGGTGACATCCCCTGCTGGTCACAAGTACTTTTGGGAGAAATTCCCTTTTTGGGAACTTCTTTGAAAGCCCTCCTACGCCTGAAGATAGCTGCTGCCCAACCTGTGACCCTTTATTTGTTGTGTGGCCCTTTGCAGATCCCAGCAATTAGCAGCGGATACAATTAATTTATAAAGAGACTATAAGGACAGTGAGCTCTAGCAGTCTCATGTTGTATGGCGACAGTTTCTATCTCCCTTTGGGGTGTCTTTAGCCTCCAGCCACCCTGTCGCATGTCTGCAAGGTCCGATTGTCTCCTCCAATATGTCTAAAGTCTCTCAAAGCGTTCGGTCATATACTAAATGTTATGTGTGGCCTTTTGTAGCTGCCAGGAGCCACGGTTGAGACCCTTTACACTAGACATGTGCAATTTATTCAGTTCCGAATTAGTATTTTAATGAATTTTGACAAATTCGTTAATTTGTAATATCCAAATTAACGCAAAACCCGCTTAACAAACTTTTCTGAATATTCGAAAATTTTTGGAAATTTGAGAACTTTTGGAAATTTGAAAGGAAATTGGAAATTTGAAATAATAACTTAAAGGGGTTGTAAAGGTTCGTGTTTTTTCACCTTAATGCATCTTATGCATTAAGGTGAAAAAACACCTGGCAGTCACCGGCCCCCCAGCCCTCCTGTTTTACTTACCTGAGCCCCTTCATTCAGTCGGCGGGGACGCGCTCTCTCTCCATGGGCTCCCAGCTCTTGATTGAATAGATTGATAGCAGCGCAGCCATTGGCTCCTGCTGCTGTCAATCAAATCCAATGACGTGGGGGAGGGGGCCGAGTCTGGCATTCTGTTTCTATAGGGAGTGCGCCCGCAAGGTAACCCCCCTTGGGAGAGCGCTTCTCCTAGGGGGTTATCAGATGTGGGGAGGAGCCACGAGAGCCGCCAGGGGACCCCAGAAGACGAGGTTCAGGGCCACTCTGTGCAAAACGAGCTGCACAGTGGAGGTAAGTATGACATGTTTGTTATTAAAAAAAAAAAAAATAAAAAAAGCCCTTTACCGTCACTTTAACTATTACTAGATATTAAATTATAGGTATTGGAATTTCCTTTCAAATTTTGGCTGTTGGTGAACGTAACGGATACAAGTTTATCCGAAATAACGAATGCCGCCTCTAAACGAATAGAACGTAACAAATTTTATAATAAATTACAATAATAATAAAAAACGTTTTATTTGTTATTCATTTGTTCCGTTCCATTTGTTTTAAATGCGGAATTAGTTATTTTGGATGATTTGTAACTTCGGCTAAATTTGTATTCGTTATGTTCACTAACAGCCAAATTCGAAAGGAAATTCCCTATACTTATAATTTAACAGCTAGTAATAGTTAAGTTGAAAACATTCGGAGATTCTAAAAAAAAAAAATCGGAAATTTGAAAACCTTCGGAAATTCTAAAACATTTGGAATTTTGAAAAAAAAAAATCAAATTAAAAAATCTGAAATAATATCTTAACTGTTACTAGCTATTAAATTATAGGTATTGGAATTTTCTTTTCAAATTTGGCTGTTAGTGAACGTAACAAATACGAATTTATCCGAAGTTACAAATTATCCGAAAAAAACGAATGCCACATCTAAACGAGTGGAACGTAACAAATTTATAATGATAAATTACAATAATAATAAAACGTTTTTATTTGGTATTAATTTGTTCCGTTCCATTCGTTTAAATGCGGAATTCGCTATTGTGGATGATTCGTAACTTCGGACAAATTTTGTATTCGTTACGTTCACTAACGGCCAAAGTTGAAAAGAAATTCCAATACCTATTATTTAAGAGCTAGTAATAGTTAAGTTTTATTATTAGTTATTTCAGATTTTCGAATTTTATGATTTTTTTCGAACTTACAAATTGCAATCATAACGAACGACTCGAAAAACGAATAAATGAAAACTAGCATTTTTCGCCAGTGCACTTCTACTTTAAGTTGATAAGTACTGATGAAGCCAGTATCGGCATGGAAGTGGAGGGCAGTCCCTTTCCCCCTGTCATTTATGCACAATGCCCCCTGCTGGCAGGTCAGTTTCATACACACTGGGCACCATGTAGGTCCTGATGGGTATGGGAGGGGCACAGGGTTTTCTACATCAAATCCTTTTTTTTTTTTTTTTTTTTTGTATAACTGGTTGAGTTTGGACCCTCTGTGTGTCTTCCAGATTACGGGCAGCAGATGGTGGTCTACCTGTCCGATTCGGATCTTTTGAAGCTGGAAAGCGACTCGCGGACAATAGAGTTACTCGGCGCTCTACGGCAGGCCCTGCGCAATATGGTGGAGAGGAACCTGAGTGACCGGCTTTCCCTTCTCCCCGCTGACGAAGAGCACCAATACACGCAGCTTCTGTCCATCGTGGTGGATCTTCTGAACAGCACGGCGTATTGTTTTAGGAATCCTTCAGAGGCAGAGCAGTGATGACGCCGGGAGTTGTCCATCTGTCTGTCTGTCTGTCTATTGTATGGACTTTTCTTTTTGCTTTTCAGTTGCAGAAAAAGAGAGAAACCCAAATGGCTCTGCGTTGTATGCAGGGGAGGGGAGGGGGACTCGTCTGTCATGGAACGTGGCATTGTGTCCCCAATTACAGCAAATTTGTTCTGGTTCCGTTCTTAATATGTTCTGTTGGTGTTTCTAACTAATTGTTGCGTTTCGAGTTCTTAAAATTTCAGAAAATTACTTTTTGTTATTTAAATTTGTGTTTTTCAATGTATAAACTTTGTATTCACTGCAAGAGTCTGCGTCGTCTCATTTTATCAAAGACAATATCTGTTTCTTTAGCATTGTCTATTTTTTTTTTTTTTTCCTGGAAAAACTTTTTGTTGACGTTTGTCCTTGTAATTTTAATTGTTATATCTGTATCGCATTGTAATCAGGCGTGATGCAGGATTGACTGCTGATCTCTATAAAGAGAAAATGTCCTCTAATGCTGGATGAAAGGAAGCCAACAGTAGCTCTATCTGTGCTTCCTCAAGGAAGAGCTAAGTGCAGCGCCCTCTACCCTGTGGCGGGAAAAATACACACAAAAAAAAAAAAAAGCATTCTGTGCTGATGTCACCCAACCATAAGGAGGATGGTGGCTTGGAGGAGGCGCTTAGAAGAAAGGTCCCTGTGCTGAGTAATGTGATTGGTTGGGATTTTTCCACAAAGTCAAAAAGCAGCCAGGTACTAGCAAAATAGACAAACGCCACGCGCCTGGGTCAGCGTGATGACGCCACCGCTTAGCTCCGCCCTTACGCGTATCATTCCAGAGAACGACGTCTTAAGAGGGTTGCCGGAGATTTTATTTTTTGAGTGTATGGATGGTTTTTAATAAAACCATGTTTAGAAGTACTACACTATGAGGGTTGGTTTTCTCTTCCTTCCTCTATGTGTGAGAAGCTGCCTGGAGTAGATGTGATCATTTGGTGGAAGCCGGACATTTATTCAAGTGGGAAGGATCTTAGGGCATCCCCTTTCTGGTGACCAATAAAGCAATATTAGACCTCCCTTCTCATGAGGTCTCGGTCTCTGTTAAAGTGTAAGTAAACCCCCCGCCCCTATCGTTTTTAGCCAAGGAAGCTGCCATCTTTGCCTCTGGTTTAATCTACAACTGCTAAAATTCTGCACATGTGATCAGTTATGACACCAGCCATTGGATGGTTTGACATTTTGGTTGAGAGCACAGTGGGAGTGTTACATTTCCGGCACGTGCCGTAAATGAAACCGTTTTTATGGATGGGTTTTACTTTCGCTTTAAGGGTGTCAATGTGTTGGTGGTTGGAGAACTTTGGGACTTTATTGTGGACTGAGGCTGGGTTCACACTAGTGCGGATTGGATGCGGATTTCCTTGCATCCAATTAGCATGTCAGGAGACTGTGACCGGCTCTCAATGGAGTCGGTTCACACATCTCTGGGGCGGCTGCGGAGCAAATTGCACAGGAGCCCTGTGCATCTTTGGCTCAGTTTCAGGTCCAAATTCGGCCAAAAATTCAGGCCCGATTTGTCTCTGAAACGGAGAACAGGGACACGCCGGACCCCCTGCTGTGAGCAACAGTCCACTTGCCCACTGCCATAAAGGTGAATAGGGATCAGATCATCTCCGATTGCCTCTGTGATCTTGGAGGACCGAAGCGACCTCATGACATCACTTCCGGTATAGGGTGGAAGTAAACAATTTTTTCTTTTTAAGCAAAAGATCACATTTTTTTTTTTTTCTTTTCGACCTTGACTTCAGCCCTGGAAGGATTTGACCCCTTAATGACGAGGCTATTTTTTGCAACTCGGCACTCTGTCGCTTTAATTGACAATTGCGCGGTCGTGCGTCGTTGTACCCAAACAAAATTAACGTCCCTTTTTCCCCCCAGAAATAGAAATAGCTTTCTTTTGGTGGTATTTGTTCACCTCCTGCGTTTTTTTTATTTTTTGCGCTATAAACAAAGAGCGACAATTTTGAAACTTTTTTTTTTAATTAGTTTTTGCTATATATAATAAATATCCAAAAAAAAACCCACATTTATTCATCAGTTTACGCCGATATATTCTTCTACATATTTTTGGTAAAAAAAAAAAAAATTGCAAGAGGCGTATATAGATTGGTTTGCGTAAACGTTATCATGTCTACAAACTATGGGATAGATTTAGGGACTTTTATTTTTGTTGTTTTTACTGGTAATGGTGGCGATCTGCCATTTTTAGTGGGACTGCGACATTGCGGCGGACAAATCTAAACCCAAATGATACTTTTTGCGGACCAGTGACATTACATTGATGAGTGCTAAAAAAAATGCACTGATCAATGTAGAAATTACACTGGCAGGGAAGGGGTTAACACTAGGGGGCAATCAAGGGGTTAACTGTGTTCCCTAGTGTGTGTTCTAACCGTGGGGGGGATGAGCTGCCTGGGACCTGACAGAGATCACTGGGAACAGAAGATCTCACATGTCCCCTGTCAGAATGGGGATCCGCCTTGTTTACAGAGGCAGATCCCCATTCTGCCTCTGTATTAGGCGATCGCGGCCCGTGGGCGGACATCGGGTCCGCCTGACCTGTGGGCACGCACCGCCATGCAATGACGGCGATTTGCGCAGGGGAGCCAACCTGCCGCAGTATAACTGCGGCGGCTGCTCCTTAAGCGGTTAAATTGTTTTGTGGATTAGCGCGCACACACACACACACGTTTTGCATGCAGGTGTTTAGGATATTTGCTTTACCGCTTTCCCTGTCCGGGGTCATAATGTTATGGCTGATCGGTGTATTTTGCAATACATGTTCAATCTGGCCAACTGCGCCAAAGTGATCCCTCTCTGGCCTGTCCCTACTCTATCGTGCAGATTTGCAAACCTCTTCGTTGCTAAAATATCCACTTGCCCACTGCTTTGTTTTTATATATATATAATCACACACACGCTGCAGTTTACAAGAAGTTTACCGGGGGTTATGATTTGCTATCAGCCATAACCCGGGTATTTTTTCTTTTCTTTTCAGCCAGTGTCTTTCTCATAAAAGCAGTCCGAGCGGCTAATTGGATTGCTTTCAGAATCTCATCCCCCCCCCGGGTGGTCCGCAGTGTTCGGAAGGGAGTTCCACATCCTTACCGCTCTAACAGTAAAGAACCCCTTACACAGTTTGAAATTGAACCGCTTTCCCCTTTCAATGTTTATTGAAGTTATTTCCAAAATGGCAATTACAAACCATTTTTGTTTAAAGTGTTTGTTACCCTTAAAAAAAAACAAAAAACATCCTGTTCCCATAAAGCATGAATAACAGCACAGTGCTTGTGCTGTGTAATTTGGCCCCTTCTATCACCAAAAAAAAAAAAACCTTCCTGGTTCTGCCCTCTCCCTGTAAACTGACCACAGTTTATCATGGCTGCTGAGCCCCACTGTGGTCACTTTACGTGCCTCCGTCATCCTCAGCCCTGCTCTCCTGTGTATCCTCCTCCCCCCTCCCTGCCTGTCAGCTCCGTCCACTACCCAACTCTCCCCTCCTGCTGCTGTCATAACTATAAACATACAACCCCCCTCTGTAAAATAACATTATGTGCCCGTGTTATATAAAAAAAAAAAAGCTGATGATTTGTACCTTTTATATTAGAGCGTCTCCCGGCACTCATGTGATTCCTCAGCTCTCTCTCTCCTCCCCTCCGGCTGACGTGGGCGGGAGTTCTCAACCTCACCCGGTGGCTGTCAGCCGGGGAGAGGAGAGAGCCATGGGGTCATGTGAGCGCTGGGAGACGCTCTGATATAAGGTACAAATCAGGAGCTTTCTTATATAACACAGAGGGGATTGTATGTTTATAGTGTAGGGGCTTAACAACCACTTTAATGTTTGCAGTAATTTCTCATAGCTGAGCTTCTCAAACCCGCTATTAGATTTGTTGCCCTTCTTCGGACTCTCTCCCTTTTTATTTATTGTTTAATTATTTTTATTAAAAGGTTTTTCACATAAAAAAAAAAAATACAAACTTAGAAACGTAGCAAACATTCAGCACTACAATTTAACAGCAGCAGTGTACAATGCAGCTCCCAGACCAAATAAAAGGGCACCTTTCCTCCTACTGACACCAATGATGGGGCACTATTCTTCCCACTGACACAAACAATGGGGCACTATTCCTCCCACTGTTAACGATGTGGCATTATTCCTCCCACTGTTAACGATGTGGCATTATTCCTCCCACTGTTAACGATGGGGCACTATTCCTCCCACTGTTAACGATGGGGCACTATTCCTCCCACTGTTAACGATGGGGCACTATTCCTCCCACTGATACCAACAATGGGGCACTATTCCTCCCACTGATACCAACAATGGGGCACTATTCCTCCCGCTGATATCAACAATGGGGCACTATTCCTCCCACTAAAACCAATGATGGGGTATTGCTTACTTTTATAGACAGCTTGGCATTTTCTACTCCCACCAGGCAGTCTGGGACTAAAGCCTGAGGCACTGTAAACTGGCCCTTTGCTTAGAAAGTTTGGAGACCCCTGATCTAGGCCTTGTATGTTATTGGTATGAGCTGTAATATTTGTTAATCAGTAGGCATCTGCCTAGCCTATAGACACAAGTTTATCACTTTATGGTATTGAAAAGGTCTTATGTCTGTTCTCTTCGGGCCTTCTCTATTTAATTTATTCCACTCCACTGCAGATTTACAGGTGCTTGGACAAATTGTTTTCCTCTTTTCCAACCTTTACTTTCAAAACTGCTACCCACCCACCATCATTTTTACTTACAATGGATGCAGTTCAGACTGGTGCAGGAAAAATGGCGCCGGACCCCAGTGTCATTTCCCCCAGTAAATTTTCTGTTGATGCAATGTTATCTCAAATTTTTTTTTTGTAATTTATGTTTATCAATTACAGTTTGAATTAGAGACCAACACTATTCATGCAATCAATATTCTCACTGTACAATTGCAGCCATATACAATGCCTTGAAAAAGTATTCATACCCCTTGAAATTTTCCACATTCTGTCATGTTACAACGAAAAACGTAAATGTATTTTATTGGGATTTTATGTGATAGACCAACACAAAGTGGCACATAATTGTGAAGTGGAAGGAAAATGATAAATGATACAAATAAATATGTGAAAAGTGTGGGGGGCATTTGTTTGGCACCCCCCGGAGTATTTTATAGAACCCCCTTTCTCTGCAATTACAGCTACAAGTCTTTTTGGGGATGTCTCTACCAGCTTTGCACATCTAGAGAGGACATTTCTGCCCATTCTTCTTTGTAAAATATCTCAAGCTCTGTCAGATTGGATGGAGAGCGTCTATGAACAGCAATTTTCAAGTCTTGCCACAGATTCTCAATGTGATTTAGGTCTGGACTGTGACTGGGCCATTCTAACACATGAATATGCTTTGATCTAAACCATTCCATTGTAGCTCTGGCTGTATGTTTAGGGTTGTTATCCTGCTGGAAGGTGAACCTCCGCCCCAGTCTCAAGTCTTTTGCAGACTCTAACAGGTTTTCTTCTAAGATTGACCTGTATTTGTCTCCATCCATCTTCCCATCAACTCTGACCAGCTTCCCTGTCCCTGCTGAAGAAAAGCATCCCCACCACATGATGCTGCCACCACCATGTTTCACGGTGGGGATGGTGGGTTCAGGGTGATGTGCAGTGTTAGTTTTCCCCACACATAGCATTTTGCTTTTAGGCCAAAAAGTTCAATTTTGGTCTCATCTGACCAGATCACCTTCTTCCACATGTTTGCTGTGTCCTCCACATGGCTTCTCACAATCTACAAACAGGACTTCTTATGACTTTCTTTCACCAATGTCTTTCTTCTTGTCACTCTTCCATAAAGGGCAGATTTGTGGAGAACACGACTAATAGTTGTCCTGTGGACAGATTCTCCCACCTGAGCTGTGGATCTCTGCAGTTCCTCCAGAGTTACCATGGACCTCTTGGCTCTTCTCTGATGAATGCTCTCCTTGCCCGGCCGGTCAGTTTAGGTGGACGGCCATGTCTTGGTAGGTTAGCAGTTGTGCCATATTCTTTCCATTTTCCAATGATGGATTGAACAGAGCTCCGTGAGATGTTCAAAGCTTGGGATTTTTTTTTTTTTTTTTTTTTTTTTATAACCTAACCCTGCTTTATACTTCTCCACAATGTTATCCCTGACCTGTCTGGTGTGTTTCTTGGCCTTCATGATGCTGTTTGTTCACTAGAGAGAAGATATTGCCATCTGGACAGTCCATAAACAAGAAGGGGGAGAGGAAGGGGCAGCAGAAACTCCAAAAAGTGTCATTTGGGATCAGATTTGTCCACCGCAATGTCACAGTCACGCTAAAAATCACAGATCGCCACCATTACTAGTAAAAAAAAAAAAGTCCCTAAATCTATCCCATAGTTTGTAGATGCGATAACTTTTGCGCAAACCAATTAATATACGCCTTTTGTGATTTTTTTTTTTTTTTTATCAAACATGTAGAAGAATATATATTTACCTAAACTGATGAATAAATTCGTTTTTATTGGATATGTATTATAACAAAAAGTAAAAAAATAAAAATATTTTCCCCAAAATTGTCGGTCTTTGTTTATATTGATATTGTCTATAAGGAAAAATTGTTTGTACAACTAAACCCTTCTCTAAACCTTCAGTAAGCCTGTCCAAAGTTCATTTCAAATGTTCTGGGAAGATGTTCTGGGAAGATATTTAATTCCTGTATGTATGTGTTTTTTTTTTTTTTAATATATGTGATCATTAGTGATTCAAATGCTATATTAGACTCCAGGTCACAGATACGACCATAATTTTAATATCCACTGACCCATGCGTAATCTGCCATAAGATAGAAATATAAATTTTGATATAGAAAAAATGATGAATTGTGTTTAGATACCCATCATTGTTGTAAAGACATAGAAACTGTGACCGCATCTACATGAAAATACCCATATAACATGTGTTGTCCCAAGACAAATAGGTTTTCATAGGAGATGCAGGAGTCATGCATTTATCCATATAAACATCCATTTTGTGTGATATTATTGAATCAAATTTATACTAAGTGTATTGCATTGTGTACCAGTTGCCGGGGTCTTTGAACAATATAGATATAGTCATAAGCCCCAATATATAGATAGATGCCAATTATGAAAGAGAACATATTTTCTTTTACCAATAGTTTAGAATACATTTTCTGTCCTCAGACACACCTAGTGGCTGAAGATGATATTACCTGGGCTCACCAGGTAAATCATTAGAGTTCTCCAACCAATGGAGAATAAAGCCAAACCTTCTGGGCTGAGCTTATTGTCCCAGATGGTATCAAGGATGTGAGGGCCATAGAGAGGCGATCACAGACCCACACGCCGGATACACCCCCCCTGGACAATCAAGAAGCCTGCTGATATTTGACCACTCCCCATCTTGCTGGACCTTGTGACTGGAACCACTCGATGTACTTCGATGTTGTTGGATATCTTCCCCTTTTAAACTGTTGGTAAGATACAAACCATACAAATATTGTCTTTTTCTCTCAAAATTGTAGGGATTGTATAGTTTATGTGTTGACATTATCATATGCCGCGTGTAGGATAGTTTATCATTTGCCCATATTGATTGTCTAGTCTGTGTATTATTCAAACCGTGTTTGGGGGAATTCAGACAAACTTGTATTACATCATACTAGATTGCTGTGGTCCCGGGGAGAGTATTTATTGCCCCATTCAATTCAGTAAGCTCTGTTGGATTAATATTTCTTTCAAATTGGCAATATCCATCTGACATATCTTGGATTCCTTCCGGCTGGAGAAATTCAGAGGACTGTTTCCCCGAGCGACAAGGGATATTGTGTTCTTGGATTACCACACATATTTTTCTACCAGAACAATTTGGGCACCCCTGAGTTTATTATAAAATATTTAGAGACATTGTTGCATTGCCGTTTTGATAATGTGGGTGTGAAATATCAATCACCAGAAATTTCAGTTCTGTTTAAAATTGTATAACTAGACTTGTTAATTAATAAAGTCAAATTATTTACTTACTAATTTTGTTGGGAGATATTTATACATTGGTAAGAAATCCCCATAAATTAACAAACTCAAGAAAAGATTGTGGTATGTACTGATTATCTGAACTAAGTTCACAAATTTACCGTAAGGTTGGAGGCACTGAAAAACAAAACACTGAGATCTTAATTAAAGTGGTGTTCCGGCCAAAGTTATACTTTTTAAATAAAAATACCCCTATAATACACAAGCTTAATGTATTCTTGTAAAGTTAGTCTGTAAACTAAGGTCTGTTTTGTCAGGTTATAGCAGTAGTTTGTTATTTATAAACTTACAGCCGGCCGTGGCCATCTTAAGTGTGGGCATCTGAAGCCAGACTGTATTTCTTCCTGGACCTCATCCTTGCAGATCTCGCACATGCTCAGTGCAGCACAAGCAGTGTAATAGGTTACAGGTCAGGTTTCCATAGCAACGGCAGTTTCAGAGGAAGTTGCCTCCCCTTCCCAGAAGGCATTGCAAACAGGAAATGATGCGATGGGCCGCAGCCAGGGAGGAGGAAGTGAAAAATGCATACAGCAGATATACAGTAGGTGCTGAGAAAAAAAATAAAAAAATATCCAATTTGTTTACAGTGCACAGTTTAGTGAGGGATGCTGAAGAGTTGTAAAAGTGGGTGGAACTCCACTTTAAGATTCCATACCACACTCACAACAATGTTTAATCCTATTGTGTTTTTTTTTTTTTTTTACTTTAATTCTTGAGAGCAGGTGCATAAATTGGGGGCAGGCTAGTAGATGCCCCAGTGCATTACTTTGCCCAAGGGTCCATGATGCTATTAAGATGTCCCCATTTGCACCAGCTGCTCCTTGTAGTTACACAGATACTAAACGATGAGCATTACACCCAAGATCCTGCCAGTTAACAGCGCTCCCAGCTTCAAGCTGACAACATTAAGCCACTGCTTCAAAATTCAGCAGCAGCACTGTCAGCCTGCCGAGTACACTCCTTTGGGTCACCTATCAGGTCTGCAGGAGGAACGCGGCATAAACCTGAAAAGTCCCAACTGTAGAAGCACGCACGTTGGCAGCCTGAAATAGGAAGTGCTGTTCCTTAACTTCAAGGTAAAGGAAATCTGCAACAGATTTCAAAAAAAAAAAAAAATGGCTTACAGAGACCATGTCTCCAACTTAAAACCTCTTTTTATGGGAGTGCAATTATGGTCTGTGACGGCCAAACACTCCTTTCACCTCCCTAAATTACCTTATGCTTACATAAATGCATAACCAGAAGTCTTTGCTGGCCCATGGATTGTGACCTAACCAGAACCAGCAGACGCCCAGTTATGTCATGTAAAAATTAGGCACAACCAGTAGTTACTAATTATGTCTAATCTTTATATTGCAAACACTGAATCCTAGTCCTCAATTATTTGATCCCCAAAAACATTTTGGCTGTTATGTAGTCTCTGTGAATCAACATCAATATTAAAAGTTTCTGGACTTTCTCATTTAAGGAGCACTGTACAGGGGAACCTTCAAGTTTGGGCCTTCCGTTTAAGGGGCACTGTACAGGTGGAACCTTTCAGATCTGGGCCTCCCTGTACCCGGCGGGTGGAGTCTGGAGAGCAGTGAGCGCAGACAGCCTAAATACAGCGATTGGCGATGCTATGGGGGTGCTGGGGGTGTGGCTGCCTCCCCCAATCCTCCCACAGACTCCTTCACTATGGATGCCGCAGCTGAAGCAGATAGAGGCGAGGACAGACACAGCAGCCCCGCCCACGTCTTCATCTGCAGACATGAGGCATGCTGTGTAAGTTACTCTGCACACTGTCACTACATAGAGTTCTAAGATGCCCTGTACCACCCCAACCTACCACTATACCACCCTATACTATCATTTACAGGGGCTGGTTTGGGGTGCGCCCCATGACTGTGCGCTGCCTGCATGGTGCTGTGCAGCCTAGACGGGGGGGCGACACCAACCCTAGTGACACCACTGACTACAGCCAAACTACAATTCCCAGTGGGATCTTCTTGGACACCGTCGTGGCTGAGTCTGAATCACTAGGAGGAGGACCTGTCCTGCTGAGCCCGAGCTGGCAGCTGCCATCAGCCCATCACTGAGGTCACGGTGAGAGACCCTGACACCCCCAGCTGACCCAACATGATCATCTCATCTATCCCCTCCTTATACACCTCATTTACCCTGCCCCAGTGCCCATCCAGTAACCTCAAAATAGCCCTCAACACTGGGAGCTGCCCAAGTGCCCGTGGATCCTGCTAGGAGCTGGCTGTGAACCTGTGGGGTCCTGCTGGCCTATGGCCATATGGCCTACAGGCCAGCAGGACCCACAGGTCCACAGCTAGCTCCCAGCAGGACCCACAAGCTGTGGGTCCTGCTGGGAGCCAGCTGCAGGACTGTGGGTCCTGCTGGCCGCTGACCTGTGGGGTCCTCAGGCGGATCCTGCCAGGAGCTGGCTGCGAACCTGTGGGGTCCTGCTGGACCCTGTCCAGTGACCTGTGGGTCCTGCTGGCCACGGCCTACAGACCAGCAGGACCCTCAAGCTGTGGGTTCTGCTGGGAGCTGGCTGCTGCAGAGTAAACACTGCCAAGCATCTGGTAGTAAGCAGTGACTGATAGCAAGCAGTAACTATCACTATATATACTAGTTTAATGTTCTTTTTGAAGCTTAAAAGTTTGCACGTGGCCCCCACGGGATATGAAAACTCGTCCCGTGGCCCTCAGGTAATTTGAGTTTGAGACCCCTGATTTAAAGGGGCATTGTACACATGACGAACTGAAGAAACTTTACCCATGCTCAACGTACCTGTAACCACATAGATTGCTGAGTGCCAGGGCTCATGGCTGGAGTGTGTGCTCCCAAGGCACCAATTCATAAAAGAAATTAGTCAGCAACCCAGTACATTCCAAGTTCTTTACTAGGCTACATTAAAATGGGGCACAAAATATCTAAGCTTTGAAGAAGGCTGTCATGGCTGAAACATGTTAGCTTATTGTGTGGCCCTTTTATGTAGCCTAATAATGAATTTGGAACCTTTGAAAGTATTGGGTTGCTGGTTAATTTCTTCTATGGATTAATGTACACATGAATCTTGAGATCTGGGCCCCACATTTAGGGTCCCTGTACACATGAATCTTCAGATCAGGGCCCAACATTTAGGGGCACTGTACACATCAATGTTTAAATCTGAGCCTCTGATTAACAGGGCATCAGAGTCAGTGCCCTATCAAAATCTGATAACGGAATCCAGCCTCATCTCTACTTGTTCCAGTTTGCTCTAGGTAACAAGCCTTCTAAAAGTCTACCACAGTGATCCCCATTCCCTCCCGATCTAAGCAGCACAACCGCAGCTCTGAAGAATATTTTCGTTGGGACCTGCTGGCTGATGACCTGAATCATTGAGGCAAGGCGAACCTCTGCTTCAACAGCAGCCAAAAATGTATCTATCTCTCAGGAGACGGAAAACAAAAATGACAAAAACAGTCAGATAAGGATTTACGGGTACAGAAGGGAATTTTAATCAGCAAATCCTCCTGGAGTTTATATCAAGGATGTCATGCTTAAAGTTAAAATAGAATTTATTTAAAACCCAACTAGTCCTAAATATGTCCCCTCCTCCTAACACCAATGCTAGCTAACCTGTGTAAGAAAGATGTAAATACTTACCCAATTTCAGCCCGCTTCGGTCCATTCACGTGATCTCACCTGGTGGCAGCTGCAGAGGAAAGTGCGCTCAGACAACAGTTAGTAAAGCCTGGTGCGGTGACGTCACCCATAGACTTCAATGGCCCAGCCATTATCTGTACTCTCTCTACCCTGCATCTGCCCTGGGTGACACAGGGGAGCAGAAACACGTGACCAGATTGGAACCGGGTGAAAATAGGCTAGTATATACATTATTCCTTACACAGGCTGGGAAGTCTAGGTGTTAGGACGGAAGGGACCGTTTTAAGGTTAGTTAGGTGTAAGCTGGAATTCTACTTTAAAGTGCATCTCTAGTCCAAATATTCCTAACCAGGGCTCTGTGGAATCCTTCCTTCAAAAGTAGATAGGGGTTCCTTGAACTGATCTCTCACGTGATGGTGCCTGCATAGTTACAGGGACAAATACCACTTGGCAGAGCCAGAGACATGACTGTAAGACCCCCATACACCTTGTTTGATTTCCTTTAGGATTTACCAAAAGCATGTAGTGCAAGGGCCTGCCCGATTGCATACAAATTGAAACTCATATTATATGGTTTTGGTAAAGCTGAAGACAAAAATCTGCAGACACTCTAATAGTGTGTATGGGGTCTAAGGGTGGCAATCTGACCATCAATGCAAGGGGAACATTCTGACCACCAACAGACTAAACTTAGCATGGGTTCCCTGAGACAGGTAAATTGCAAGGGTTCCTTTGGAGAAGGAAGGTTGAGAAAGGATGCTCTAGGCCAGTGGTTCTCAACTCCTGTCCTCAGGACCCACTAACAGGCCAGAATTTAAGTATTACCTTGGGGAGATGCAGACTGGAATACTGCAATCACTGAGCAGCAATTGATATCATCTGTGATGTATTTCAGTTATCCTGCAAACCTGGCCTGTTGGTGGGTCCCGAGGACAGGAGTTGAGAACCACTGCTCTAGGCAAATTTTGGTTTAGTTTTGGCCAGAGTGGTAAAGAGTTAGACTCTGAAGATTGTATTGCTGTGTCCCCATTACTGAGGATTTCTCCCCTCTATTTCCACTGCAGAGTGTTGCAGAGAATAAAAGTGAGGGGAAACCCTGAAATTTTGAGTTGCCCCCAGAACAAGAGGTAAGGTGAAATCTCCCAGTGAGTTCTCTTCAGTTTGGTAAATAGCCAACTTCATAAAACAGGAAGTAAAAGGGAAACATTTCTCCGATGGTATGCAGACACCGAAAAATGACCACGACCCAACTCTTTCCTATTCAAACTAAAAAAAATAGGGGTCAATTCACCTGAGGGTAGAAGCCTATAACAGAGGGTCTATGAATATCCCAGCCTGTGATCTGTACAATTAAGATAATACGTTTTTGTTATAAATACACTTCAACTAGGTTGATGACCCATCTAGAATTAGTGGAATCATCAACTGGACCTTGTTCAGAATGCTGGCTTTGACCAGCCAATATCCCACGCAGCCATTCCTGCACCCGTGAGGACCATTAGGTCCAAGACTCTTGTAATCCTGTATCAGCCATTTAAGGCTGAACAAAAGTTTGCTGCAGTATCCTTCACGTGGTGTTACAGACAAGAAGTGGGTTATGTGTAGTAAACGCATTACCCCCTATGCTGAAAGAATTTCTTTAAAAAACAGCTGGAATTTGAGTGGTGCAGGCTTTGTGCAAAAGAAAGCAAAGTAGGTCTTGCTCCTAACAAAAAAGAGGTACCAGCCCCTCTGTGAATTAGGAGTGATCCACTCCGTTTTCTATGCTGGGTCTAGGACACAGCACAGAAGGCAGTTTAGCTGGCGCTGCATGCTCCAGATGCCCATCTGCCCACACGCTCCACTAAAGCCTAATGTTGGACATCATTGGCTGGTTCAATAGAAACCAGACGACATGTACCAGGCTTAAGAGTGAGAGGGAAGAAGAAGCTATCATACAAGCTCTGCTTGTGCAGTGAAAGCACTGCACGGGCAGAGCGATACGTGAGCCGTCGGTAAACATTTCCCATCCTGTATGCAAGGTCCAATCTGGAGATCTGCAGCATTTTTTTTCCTATTGAAAAATGCTGCAATTATTACGTGCAGACCAGTGCCAGCCCATCCATTAGGGGTGCTGCCCCCCCTAACCCATGGGCCTGGCCCCTAATCTACATGCAGGGCACCGGATGCATGGATTTCAATGGGGTTTTTCTTTTTTTAAGCACATGATTAGAGCCTGAGGTTCTAATTGGCTTAAAAAAAAAGGTGAACTCGGGGTGCAGAGCACTGAGCCCCAAGACCACCCACTTGCTTCTCCTCGCGGCCAATCAGGAAGAGAGTCCAGAGACCCGATTGGTCAGGGAGTCTTAAGACTCATTGGCTTGCTTAGTTGGGGCACTGTTCTCCGCCGTCTGTGTCCCGCGAGGGGCCACTGATTGCCGGCGTCTGTCTCCCGTGCGGGGGGGGGGGGGGGGGGGGGGGAGGTTTGTTTGCCGCCACCCCCCCCCCCTCAAATATGGAGCACCAGATGCCACTGGTGCAGACACCATGCCAGCTTCCTTTTACTCTGAAATAGAAACTGGCGTAGATGGGTCTAAAATAGGTCTATTGGCTTTATTCATGTGGTGCACCCATTATTATGACGCAGAAAGCTTAATTAAAGCCCCCCTCCTGACTTCCCGCCTATATAGGACATGACCAGCTTTGTCTCTAAATTATTAACTTACATTTATTGGTTTTATCAAGTTTCCCTTGGCCACAGCATGTAATTCGAAACAAACGTTGATAGAAGGTAACTTTTCCACCCAGCATCAGTCAGCCGTGTCAGTAAACAGGTGAGAGGAGGTGAAGCAGGACTATAAAAACACATCTGCCGGGGAAGCCACACACCAAGAGGGGTGAAAGTGTCAACGATGTGGGCCATTTCTGCTCAATCCTGAATTTTTCAGAGGAAACTGAAACATTACACCACTGCAATTTTGTAACATTTTAACATCATTTTATTAGAAACCATGCAACATATTTTAATATATATATATAAAAATACAGAAGTGCAATAAGAACTTTGTGTAGGTACAGAGGGAGGGGTATGGTACTGTTCTCTGTTCCGCACCCCTGTTGCCTACGCCTTTGCCCCCCCTCCCCCCGACCGTCTATCCCCACAATCCTGCTTCATCGGAGAGCTCATCATTTACACGTCAGTCTTTAGTGTCATGTCACAGCACATAAAAAATGTTAGTTCAAACCACAACGATACAAAGCAACATCTTTTTATTTCATTTCTAATGTCTTAGGAGAGACAATTTCCATAAGCTGCAGATGACGTGGAAGTTTGTTCTTTTTCTCGCAATAAAAAGGAAGATAGACATCCCTCCCCCCCCCCCTTTCGGGACTTATCATGGCACGCGGGCATCTATGAAGCTTCCCGTCAAAAACTACCTTAAAAACAAACCGTCGATCTGCAAACATTTCATATAACGTGCAATAACCAATGACGTCATAGCCAGGAGCCCGGGCCGGCATTGCTGGACTCCTTTCCTGGCTTCTCACCCTGTCTAAACCCCTAAAAAGGGAAGTCCCCCCGAGAACCCTGAGCTAAGATTGAGGGACCTCGGTCTATGGAGAGCCAGCCAGTCCAAGGTGCCGCGTCGCTCCTGTTAAGTCACATACTCATAACTTTCGGAAATCAACTTTCTTCTGCCCAAATTAATTTACCCTTCAATAAAGTTAAAAATAAAGAAACCTAAAGAAAAAAACAAAAAAACAAAAAAAAACAAAAAAAACAGTCACAAGCGCTCGATATGTTAAGCAGCGTCGTAGATGTAGGAAAGGCCAGTAGATGACTACGGAACGTGGACATCATGGAAGCGAAATTGCGCACAAATGTAATAAAGGAGTCCTGGAATTCTACAGTTAAGACGAGTCTACGGCATGTGTGTCATTTATATATATATATATAATATACTTAACATTTATTATTAATATTAAATAATAACACAGGAACACAAGTCTCCAACAGGGCTGGTGAGTCACAGAGCGAATGACGTGACCAGACCGACAACGACCTTCCTGGTCTCTGGCTGGGTGATGGACCGATCGTGCGTAGAGAAAGTCGGCTGTTCAGCAACGTTTTCTCCCCCACAGAAGCATGCAAACTAGAGATTGTCGACATTTCTTTGCAGAAAGGATTTCACTTCCTCCCCGGAGCTCCGCCCTGTAGGATTCAGAAAGCCAACGAAAATCGACAAAGAATACCTCTTGGTTTGTAATCTGTTACGATTGGTCTGACATGCTCATGTGCACTACCAGAAGATTACACTGCTAAAAAACATTCATAGAAACCATCTATATATAAAAAAAGAAAAAAAAAAAAAAAAAAAAGAAAAAAAATAAAGACACACAATACACGAGAGCCCATCTTCCGGAAACGCCATGTCTGTCGCCCCCATCACGGTAGCCAGACACCAGGTGGAGAGAGGCTGGCGGACTGGGTCACCTCTTAGAAAGTGCAGAGCGTTTACTGGTGGGAGCGCGAGGGCTCCTGTGTTAGGGTAGCGGGAGATCGGAGGACCCTGGTGGAGGACTAGTCAGCAGTGGAGAAGTGGAGTCGGCAGGAACAGGCCCTCAGTATGGTGTGTTATAAGTGGAGTGGGGTAGATGTAAATGCTGCGTAGGGACGCAGACGCCATTCTCCGTGGTCCATCTCTCGCCGGCGGGCCCAACCTCACATCAATCTGCAGTAAAACAGTGTGACGATTTCGGATGGAGAACAAGTGGGAAGGACAGATGTGGGAGTTGTACAGGGAGGAGATCAGACAATGAGACAAGATGGGAGACGACACCACAAATTCATCATTAGATGCCTGGAAAATAAAAGCATTTCTTGCTCAGATATCAGCAATTACATTGGTGACATAAGCCTTGCTCCCCACCCCCAAAAACAGCAGCAGGGTCCTTTACATTGAGTGCCATCGTCTTAGGCCCCTTTCACATGGGGCGGACTGCAAGCTGTGATCCCCTTGCTCAGCAAGGGGGGGGTCTCTCTGCTGATTCCCGCTGAGCAGGCGGATGACAGGTCCGTGTCCGCTCCGCTCATGAAGAGCAGACACAAGACACCTCTCCTCTAAAAAGGACCAAATGCCGTTTACACCCGATTGCCATCCTATCCGCCCAACGGCAAACGCATCCCAAGCCATCTGTTTTTGGTGGATCAGATGTAGGTGGGTTTAAATGGACACATGTCCGTTTACAACCGCCACTCCATAAAGAAGAATGGAGGTTACCGGTTGGGTCTGCCTGAAAAACTGACAGGCAGACCCGATCGGAACATCCGTGTGAAAGGGGCCTTACAGCCACCGATTTGGATGTACAATATTCCTACAGCAACCTATAATTTATGACATCACCCATGGCGTAGCTGTGGCTCACTCATATTTACAGACATGGCTGTCCAAACTGGGTCCTCGAGGGCCAGGATCCTTCCAGTACTCACCACCCACTATAGCCAATGCTAAAAAAAAAAATACCTGTATCAGAACTTGTAGGCTGCCACTGCGGATATCTTCTTCTAAAAATGTGCTCTCTCTCTCTCTCAGGCTTTCATACTGATCCAATGGCTTCAATGATGGCCAATGAATAAGTAATCAAAACCAGAGGCAACCAACATTTTCAGAAGGCCATCAGCAATGGCAGCCTCCAATAATAGCAATCCCTTAGAGCAGAACTCTGCCCCCCCCTCCCCATATGCAGTGGGACTGTGCCCACACTGCATGGGTTAACTGTTGGTTTTGGTCTAGGGCAGTGATGGCAAACCTTGGCGCCCCCAGATGTTTTGGAACTATATTTCCCATGATGCTCATCCACAATTCAGATCATCGGAAACGTAGTTCCAAAATATCTGGGGTGCCAAGGTTTGCCATGACTGGTCTAGAGCAGTGTTTCTCAACTCCAGTCCTCAAGGCGCCCCAACAGGTCATGTGTTCAGGATTTCCCTCAGATGAAACAGCTGTGGTCATTACTAAGGCAGTGAAACTGATCAAATCACCAATGCAAAATAGTGGAAAGCCTGAAAACATGACCTGTCGGGGTGCCTTGAGGACTGGAGTTGAGAAACACTGGTGTAGGGGATGAGATAGTGGAGATGTACTCACCTAATCTGCCAATCTTCACAGTGCAAGACTGGTTCCCTGCCACTACATTTCCCATGATTCTTATCTACACTGCAGAGCATCATGGGAAATGTAGTTCCAAAAACATCTGGGGTGCCAAGGTTTGCCATCACAGTTGAGATATACTCACCTAATCTGCCAATCTTCACAGTGCAAGACTGGTCCCTGCCACTTTAGGCCCACTTTAAAAAACTGATTAACAAATCTATAAAAATGACCAATATATTTGTAGAAGATAACCATTTTTACACCACAATTCTAGCCTGTATGTAGACGCTGAGAATCAAATCTGGACAGCTCTGAAAACATTTAACTCAGGTGTTTAAAGCTGTTCTAAGTAAACAAAAAACAGAAAATTTCAGTATGTTCTAATATATAGCTTAAAGTCTAGACACCAGGCCATGACACACTTCTACCTATTTGCTGGGACATTCCATTTCCAAAACTATGGACTTTATAGTGTAGTTGCCCCCCAAATATAACATCCTTCACTCTCCTGTGAAGGCTTTCCACAAGATTTTGGAGGCCGTCTGTGGGAATTTGTGCACACTGTGTTCCAGGTCTTCTTTAACATCAGTACCTGACCTCAAACAATCAGCATTCCAATTCATCTCAAAGGTGTTCTGTCGGGTTGAGGTCAGGATTCTGCAGGACACTCCAGATCCTCCACACCAAAATGGACAAACCATGTCCTTATGAAGCTGGCTTTGTACACAGGGGCATGTGCATTATTATGCCATATGTTTGTGGTCACTTTGCCACGAAACTGCAATGAGCTTGTTGGGCATCACATTCCAAAACCAATTAGCCTCTTTTGTGGCTATAACATCCTCCACTCATCTGGGAAGGCTTTCCACAAGATTTTGGAGGGTGTCTGTAGGAATTTGCGCCCATCTGTGAGGTCAGATACTGATGCTGGTTGAGAAAACCTGGCTCACCATTGGTGTTCCAATTCATCCCAATGGTGATCAGTAGGGTTGAGGTCAGGGCTCTGTGCAGAACACATGCGTTGCTCCACATCAAATTGGTCACACCATGTCTTTATGGTGGTGGCTTTGTAAACAGGGTCCACGGTCATACCGAAACAGGGAAGGATCTTCACCATGCTGTTACCACAATGGACTAAACTGTCTTTGTATGCTGTTGCATTACCAGTATCTTTGACTGGAGAAACCTGATCATTCGGAGGGATGTCTATAGACTTTTGGCATTACAGTGTAGGCCACGGGTCTACCTAAATTTGGAAGAGCATTACAGACAAGTACATAATAACAGTGTGCATGGAAAGTGTGCCGTTTGAACAAGATAATACCGAAGTCGATTTACTAAAAATGGAGAGTGCAAAATCTGGTGCAGCTCTGCATTAAAGCCAATCAGCATCTAACTTGTTTCAATTAAGCTTTGACAAAAAAAACAAAAAACAAAAAAAACAAAAAAAAAAAAAACCTGGAAGCCGATTGGTTTCTATGCAGAGCTGCGCCAAATTTTGCAGTCACTCATTTTATTTAGTAAATCAACCCCATAATGTCTATGCTCTTTGGGAGTCACCAATTCCCTCCTACCAGCTAAGACTTCTACAAGTTGACATTCTGAATCAGTGAAAGTTCCTCAAGGTTAGGAACATTGGACTCCCATCAGGTATTGCGACTGTGACTTCTGCTAGCTGACGTTCTGTGTCGGCAAAAGTTCCTCAGGCGCAAGAAAACGAACTCCCGCCTATCAGGTATTGCTGCTGTGACTTCTTCAAGTTCTACCTTCTGTGTCTGCGAAAGTTCCTCAGGGGCAGGAAAATTGGACTCGCACCCATCAGGTATTGGCAGCTGTGACTTCTGCTAGCCTGACATTGTGTCGGTGAAAGTCCCTCAGGAGCAGAAACCCTAACCTTCGCCTATCAGTTATCGCTGCTACTATCTAGCACATTAGCTCAGTGAGATTCTTACTTGTCTCCGGTATAAGAGCATTGAAGTCCTGGATATCCCTTTGGTTGCCTTCATCTACGGGAAGAGTCTCCTCCACCGTATTTTCCCGCGTGTCTGCCGCTGTAACCTCTGTAGGCGTCACTAGGTCTATGTTCTGTGAAGGTGCCAGTTGCTCCACCTCATTTTCCTGTACAGAAAAAAAAAAAAAAAAAAAAGAAGAAAAAAAAAAGTAACAACGTTTTATTTCACACCGTCTATCAGAACAGGAGCTGGAAATTTTAACATAATCACTACAAACAGCCATGTGTGCGAGATTCTCACTTTTGTGCTGTCCTGAGGCTTCTGCTTTGTCACTTCTGTCTTCTTCGAATTCACTTCAGATTTGCCATCAGCAACACCTAAGGAGAATGATAGAAGAGGTGTAAACAGGGCTTTGAAGAACCACTACATATAGTAAAACATATAATATTCTATAACCTGATGGGTTTGACCTTTTTGCTGCCAGAAACAGTTTTGCATTTTTGTTTTCCACGCATTTAAAAAAAAAATAAATAAAAATTTTAGGCCTGAAGATTACATAAAACCCCCAAACATATATATTCTGAAAGCCACCTGATATTACCGCAAAAAGGTCTAGGAAATTTCAGTAAAAAACACACTAAAGTGAATTTTAGGGCAAACAAACGCAATACACGACCCACATTTGTGTTAAAATATAAAAGATGAGGTTGCAACAAATAGATACCCAACAGGTCAAACCTTAAAATTTGTGTGCGCCCGTGAAATGGCGACAAACTTCAGTGCTCTATATTTTCTATAGGAGATGCTTCAAAAGCCCCCTATAGGTCATCAGTTTAGGGTTACGGAGGTGGTCTGTGTCTAGAAGTATTGCTCTCATTCCAGCGAAAGGGGGGTGGGGGATTTCATGTGCTTGGGGTAACTTTTTTTTTCCCATCCCATAGGGGACAAGAAGCTCTGTGATTTTTAGGCGATAGGTTCTCTTTAAGACATGCGGGGTCTAAAAAGACCCTGCATGTCTCCTCTGGGCTTCACTGAATGTATTGCAATTCGAGTCGCACAATACATCCCTTCCTGGCTATTCTAACCAGGGACACAGGATGACCTGGACGTGACGTCATACACGTCACTTTCTGGGTCACAGCAAGAAGGGGAGGAGAGCAAACATGTGTCCGCTTCTCATCTCTCCATCCGCCGGCACCTGCCTTGTCGGCCTGTGGATGGGCAAGTAGACCCCAGAATACATGGCAGAGGGCACCACTACAGGGTGTGTGTGGAGGTAGTCAAGCATCTGACTGTCCATTTTAGACGCAATCCTGGTGGCTGCAGGCAACGAATTGTGTGTGAACCCCCCACCGTCAGGTCTGTACGACATTTTGACCTGGCAGCGAAAGGGTTAATAGATATGATGGCACTCAGTATATATATATATATAAAAAAAAATTCTTTTAATTTTAAATGTATTTCTATTTGAATTCACATGCAGGGCATGCCCCAGTCTACTTTAATTTTTTTTTTTTTTCCCCCAAAAGAAAAAAAAAAACCCTGTTGATGTAACTGCCTAAAGTATTAGACTTGAGTTCATTTGTCACTTAACTGCTGCGTTACGCATATATGAGACAACGTGGCGATTGGGGCTTAATACTCAGCTGCCACATGCGTGTCACTGCATTGTGCCAGTCTAGCGCATCCTAGAACCACGAGTAACCGACAGATCACGGTAAACTACTGACAATTGGGAGCCATGGAGGACAGCCAATCACAGTAAGTGAATTAATGGGAGCCCCCCCTACTGGCCTCGGCCTAATTAAAGGCAAGGATGCAAAGCGCTCTCCAACGGAACAAGATGGAGAAGCAGGGAGGTGACATAAGGATCTCCACCTCATCCAATCAAAGAAGGCTTTGCATTCAGTTAGATCAGGGATATGCAATTAGCGGACCTCCAGCTGTTGCAGAACTACAAGTCCCATGAGGCATAGCAAGACTGACAGCCTCAAGCCTGACACCCAGAGGCAGAGGCATGATGGGACTTGTAGTTTTTCAACAGCTGGATGTCCGCTAACTGCATATCCCTGTGTTAGAAAATGCAAACATTCTCTGAATGGCGACCGTGTATAGTTGCCGTTCTTCTGAGTTCAGCCACTTGACGTGCATCCCAGAAGCAAGTGGAGAAGCCTGTAGAAGTGGTGAAGTAGTGCTGACTACTTCAGTGATTTCCAGCTTCCAGGGGCATCAACCAGGCATGCTACACAGGGCCGTCTTTAAGGCAGGGCAAAAAGGGCAGCTGCCCTGGGCCCTGTCATTGCTGTAGGGCCCAAAGCAGCTACCTCATACTTGCCAACTATCCTGGTTTAAATTCTCTTGTCCCTTGAGGTTTTAGTGCCCTGATGTGTCCCGATATCTCAGTGTGAAGTGTTGCTACTAATGCTGCCAAGCTCTGCCTTATTGTTGTGTACAGATGACTCACCTGCAGGCCCTGTGTTTACTTGTAAATAACTGGCATTGATATGTATATATCGGCGGCATTCATATGTAAAAAGCTGCGGACCTGCGGCATTCATATGTAAATAGAGGTGGCATACATATGTATATCTTCTCATTACATTGGGGCTTGGTGTAAAATCCTTTTATTCACACTAGTGGCATGTGTGAAGGTCCCCCTTACATTAGTGGTCAGTGTAAATCCCTCCTTACATTGGTGTTTACCGTGAATGCTTCTATTACATAAGTGGTCAGTGTAAACCCTATTACATTGGTGGCCAGTGTTGAAACTCCTCTTTATATCGGTAGTCGGTAAAAAAATCAGTATTGCCATTGTTCACACCCTCCCCTCCCCCCCAGCACTGCCACTGATCCCAGAAGTACTAGTTCCCTAGGAGTTTTCTGTCTATTGATGGGTCCTCTCACCACCCCAGTCCATGGTGTGCTGGCAGGTGGAAAGCGAAATTGCATGGAGGGGGCCCCAAGAAAATGTTTGCCCATGATCCAATCAATGTTAAAGACGGCCCTGATGCTGCATACATAGTTCTATTGGGCCAAGCTGCTCTGTATAAAATATCCATACCTGGAATTCCTTTATAAGCCAAAAACACAAAGCCCATACTTCTTTGTATATTTACCCGTCTTGTGCTTGGTGCCGGGTTTTGATCCGCACTTGGCAGCAACCTTTGATACATCCATTTTTTTGTTCGTAATTTGCACCTGTAAAGAGGATAAAATGAAGCTATAAAAACGAGACAATCCTCATCAGAAGTGGGACCAGCGTGTGTGTGCGCACTATACAGACAACCCCCACACATCTACACATCCAGACAAAACAAATTCATTGTGTACAGAAACTGCAACCTGAAAAGCTAGACAAGGAAGAAAAGATCAGATCATTGAGGTGTTTTGGTTGAGACATCTGCAGTGAAAAATCCACCTACATTAGCAGGAATCAAAAGCCAGTGTTAGCCGGGCAGGGCGCTCTCCCACCACCAATTATTTCAGATAGGAGGAAAGTGTATGGCAGAAAAACTCCGGCCTGGGAAGCTTTAGGATGAGATCGGTGGAAGCAGCACTTCCTCAGATACTGAAGTAAAAAGGTAGATAGGCCAAGCAAAAAGACTAGAAGAAAATGAAATAGGAGAAAATATTGGAAAAAATGTGAAAAAAAAAATTTAATATGGGGGAAAAAAATATTAATATTGGAAGAATGTAAAAAATATTGGTGAAAAATAAATTTAGGGAAAACGGTTTGACTGTCAGCAGTGCTGTAAATGGGCAAAAACTGTCAGACAAACTTTCTTATGAAAAAAGGATGAAAGAATGAGGATTCGGGTTTTCATCTACAGGCGTTTAGTCTCCACACCGGGAGGTAGGTTACCAGCCAGGCTAGACACACTTCCCAGCAGCCAGTTTACAGCAATGTAGAGAAGTGCTGGGGAGGGAAAAGGGGTGCAATCTACAATTGCAGCAGAATAACAATCCAGCGATACATACATGGAATGTCGGAAAACCCCATTTAAAGGGTCTGTCCTCCTTCCAGTCCTGATTTATGATTCAACTTAAATTTATGGAGTATGTAGCACTTGGTGGCGATCTCATGATCAGCACGGCAGGTGTACAGACCCGAGAACTCAGCACAGGGATGGTGGGAACCCCTCAATGGGCACAGCGGGTGTACAGACCCGAGAACTCAGCACAGGGATGGTGGGAACCCCTCATAATGGGCACAGCAGGGGTACAGACCCGGGAACTCAGCACAGGGATGGTGGGAACCCCTCATAATGGGCACAGTGGGTGTACAGACCCAGGAACTCAGCACAGGGATGGTGGGAACCCCTCATAATGGGCACAGCGGGTGTACAGACCCGGGAACTCAGCACAGAGATGGTGGGAACCCCTCATAATGGGCACAGCGGATGTACAGACCCGGGAACTCAGCACAGGGATGGTGGGAACCCCTCATAATGGGCACATCGGGTGTACAGACCCGGGAACTCAGCACAGGGATGGTGGGAACCCCTCAATGGGCACAGCGGGTGTACAGACCCGTGAACTCAGCACAGGGATGGTGGGGACCCCTCATAATGGGCACAGCAGGGACCCAAATATCTCAAATCTAGAGCGCCTGAGAACCACAGGAAAAACGTGCATCTTTGGCATCTACTGGTCAGTTTTGACTAGCCTGGTCCTTCACTATAAACCTGAAGGGTGATCCCAGTAAGGAGTTCTTCTGCCACAGAGTCATAGTACCAGAGCCTGGCATGTGTGATAGGTCTAGGACAGGATGCATCAGTGAAGACAGAAGAAAACAGGAGAGGATGCCCCATTACTCACATTGGCACTGCCAGTTTTGTTGCTGCTGGATGCAGGTGGGCGGGCAGCACCCGCAGATGGCTTTGTAGCGTTTGTTACCTGCAAATAATAAATTGTTTAGCTCGTTCTCACAGTGGGGTGACTGACTGCAGGGGAAGCAGTAAAGACAGCAGGCAGTGACAGTATAGGTAGACTCAAGAGTGGAAAAGATAAAATGATTCTCAATGTCTTCTAGTCAGTATTATGTCTCCAGGCGTTATACGTCTTCAGTCAACAAAAATAAAAAATAAATATAAATAAAAATAAATACAAATTAAGGAGCTGTACTAGACCTTCACATTCACCTAGATTCGCCAGAAGGAATTGCGAATTCCCAGAATTAGGCTAACACTTTCATCTACTGGATGGAGAATCAGAACTCACAGAGAACAACTGCTCAGCATTAATATAAAACATTCCATCTATTCTGGAAAAGCTTGTGATATTCAAAGATACATTATCATATACTCAAAGCTAGATATGAGAACACCATGGTAATCGTTTTCCCAAACATATGGCAATATATAAAAAGAAAGCCTACCCCTAATAAAAAGGTACTTCTGGAGAAAATCCTGCTCCATGTTCCCCCTCAGTTTTTACACGCAAGGCCCAACTACTACATTACAGGTAGGCCAGATTGGCTGGTCCCCGCTCAAGGGGAGGACCCCCCAGGCCAGACTGGCTGGTCCCCGCTCAAGGGGAGGACCCCCCAGGCCAGATTGGCTGGTCGCCGCTCAAGGGGAGGACCCCCCAGGCCAGATTGGCTGGTCCCCGCTCAAGGGGAGGACCCCCCAGGCCAGACTGGCTGGTCCCCGCTCAAGGGGAGGACCCCCCAGGCCAGACTGGCTGGTCCCTTGCTCAAGGGGAGGACCCCCCAGGCCAGATTGGCTGGTCCCCGCTCAAGGGGAGGACCCCCCAGGCCAGACTGGCCGGTCCCTTGCTCAAGGGGAGGACCCCCCAGGCCAGACTGGCCGGTCCCTTGCTCAAGGGGAGGACCCCCCAGGCCAGACTGGCCGGTCCCTTGCTCAAGGGGAGGACCCCCCAGGCCAGACTGGCCGGTCCCTTGCTCAAGGGGAGGACCCCCCAGGCCAGACTGGCCGGTCCCTTGCTCAAGGGGAGGACCCCCCAGGCCAGACTGGCCGGTCCCTTGCTCAAGGGGAGGACCCCCCAGGCCAGACTGGCCGGTCCCTTGCTCAAGGGGAGGACCCCCCAGGCCAGACTGGCCGGTCCCTTGCTCAAGGGGAGGACCCCCCAGGCCAGACTGGCCGGCCCCTTGCTCAAGGGGAGGACCCCCCAGGCCAGACTGGCCGGTCCCTTGCTCAAGGGGAGGACCCCCCAGGCCAGACTGGCCGGTCCCTTGCTCAAGGGGAGGACCCCCCAGGCCAGACTGGCCGGTCCCTTGCTCAAGGGGAGGACCCTCCAGGCCAGACTGGCCGGTCCCTTGCTCAAGGGGAGGACCCCCCAGGCCAGACTGGCCGGTCCCTTGCTCAAGGGGAGGACCCCCCAGGCCAGACTGGCCGGTCCCTTGCTCAAGGGGAGGACCCCCCAGGCCAGACTGGCCGGTCCCTGCTCAAGGGGAGGACCCCCCAGGCCAGACTGGCTGGTCCCTGCTCAAGGGGAGGACCCCCCAGTCCACATGCACAGGGACCAGCCAAACTAGGAGGACCCCCAGTCCACATAGGCTTGTCTCTGATCAAGGGAAGGACCACAGTTCAGTCCTGCTGACCCTCATTTGGCACAGATCATTTGGTATAATAGGTCTTTATTAGGGCTGGGATAAAAATCGATTTAAATCTTGAATCGAGCTGAGAGGTCAAATCGATTCAAAATTTAAGCAAATCGTTTTTTTTAGATTTATTTTTTTCACCGCGCCGGTCCCGAGGCGCTGCGGGCATGAGTTTTTAGGCGAGGCCGCGGCTTCGGCCTAGTCCGCGAGGCCGGACGCCGCGGACTAGGCCGAAGCTGCGGCCTCGCCTAAAAGCTCATGCCCGCAGCGCCTCAGGACCGGCGCGGTTTCCAAAAAAAAAACAAAAAAGCTTGATTCGAATCGTAAATCAAGTTTTTTTTAAGAGAATCGAAGATTTTTTTTTTTTTAAAGAAAATCTCCCAGCCCTAGTCTTTATATACATGTGGGCAGCACTGGAAGGAACCTGTGGCAGCATTTTCCCCAGGAAAGACAAGTGTTCTGTTAATATCTAACCATCGCAAAGTGGTAATATAGTTTAAACGTAAACATCACAGTAATGTCTATTATAACAGGTGGGCAATTACCAGCATTGCATTCAACAATTTAACCTTTCCTATTCAAGTCAGCAATTAGTTTACGAATGCTTCAGTAAATGGTTCAAACACAAAATTACACCCCCCCCCCCCATAAACATGATGTATGAATAACTTAAAAAAAAAAAAAAAAATACATATTGCCCTACCACAGGGTCAAGACCCCATCCTGGCTCCACTGTGGGCTCGGACCATGCAGCTCAAACCTCCACTCACCACCGCTTTGCCAAACCTCAGAACACCAGATTACTTCTGGTCTTTTACGTTGCATCTTGATTGTACCATTCCAATATAGAGCCAGCAGAGAAAGAAAGATCTGTTTACTCTGAGAAAGGTACAGACCTCACCCATCCTCAGGCTGCAACCATTCGAATCCATAAAGGGATGGCTGGCCCTGGTTCCCCAACCAACCATTGCCCACAGCCGAGCCAGGTGAGGTTGGGCATATACTGTACAAAAGATGTCAATATTTTTAATACACTGGAATTGTGTCCTTTTAAATATCATAGCTTCCTGTACTAATTGTGTCCATGTGTTATATTGTGTTGTTTAAGCCTGGGTATGCCCAACAGGCTTTGGTTTGTATAACTATTTTTTTAATTGAATAAAAAGAATTTATAAAAAAAAAAAAAAAAAAAAATGTAAAAAATAAAAAAAAGAAAGAAAGAAAAATATCTGCTTCCTAAAAGTACATTGACCAAACCGTGGATTTCCTATAAAAAAAAAAGTATACAGCGCATGAGAAAATGAAAGCATTCAACTGCAACAGGAGGCACAGTAACTTCTCCGGTCGGCCTCTTACACAGGTTTATAAACCTAAAAATCACAGAAGTGTTTCAATATGGTTGACACCATGAAAAGTTAAAACATTACGTACATGTCCCAGCACAAGTGACAACCTCCAATGATGGGGCTCTGGGGTTACACATAGGAGGGGGAGGCAGAAACTGTCCTCGAGATCATGAAAACGGATAACCTCCTGTATTCACTCGGAAGCCAGTGAAGAGAAGTGAAAAGTAGAGTTATCTACTATAGTGTGTTTCGGCTTCTAGAGGAATCCCACAGATATGGTATATACAATACCTTGAAACGTTCCACATTTTTTCATGTTACAACCAAAAACAAATGTATTTTATGTGATAGACCAACACAAAGTGTCATATAATTGTGAAGTGGAAGGAAAATGATAAATGATACAAATAAATATGTGAAAAGGGTGTTGGGGGGGGGGCATTTGTATGGCGCCCCCCGGAGTCAATACTTTGTAGAACCCCCTTTCTCTACAAGTCTTTTTGGGGGTGTCTCTACCAGCTTTGCACATCTAGAGAGGACATTTTTGCCCATTCTTCTTTGTAAAATATCTCAAGCTCTGTCAGATTGGATGGAGAGCGTCTGAACAGCAATTTTCAAGTCTTGCCACAGATTCTCAATGTGATTTAGGTCTGGACTGTGACTGGGCCATTCTAACACATGAATATGCTTTGATCTAAACCATTCCATTGTAGCTCTGGCTGGATGTTTCGGGTCGTTGTCCTGCTGGAAGGTGAACCTCCGCCCCAGTCTCAAGTCTTTTGTAGACTAACAGGTTTTCTTCTAAGATTGTCCTGTATTTGTCTCCATCCATCTTCCCATCAACTCTGACCAGCTTCCCTGTCCCTGCTGAAGAAAACCATCCCCACCACATGATGCTGCCACCACCATGTTTCACAGTGGCAATGGTGTGTTCAGGGTGATGTGCAGTGTTAGTTTTCCCCCACACATAGTTTTGCTTTTAGGCCAAAAAGTTCAGTTTTGGTCTCCTGTGACCAGATCACCTTCTTCCACATGTTTGCTGTGTCCTCCACATGGCTTCTCACAAACTACAAACAGGACTTCTTATGACTTTCTTTCACCAATGTCTTTCTTCTTGTCACTCTTCCATAAAGGGCAGATTTGTGGAGAACACGACTAATAGTTGTCCTGTGGACAGATTCTCCCACCTGAGCTGTGGATCTCTGCAGCTCCTCCAGAGTTACCATGGACCTCTTGGGTCTTCTCTGATAAATGTTCTCCTTGCCCGGCCGGTCAGTTTAGGTGGACGGCCATGTCTTGGTAGGTTTGCAGTTGTGCCATACTCTTTCCATTTTCCGATGATGGATTGAACAGAGCTCCGTGAGATGTTCAAAGCTTGGGAGATTTTTTTTATAACCTAACCCTGCTTTATACTTCTCCACAACTTTATCCCTGACCTGTCTGGTGTGTTCCTTGGCCTTCATGATGATGTTTGTTCACTAAAGTTCTCTAACAAACCTCTGAGGGCTTCACAGAACAGCTGTATTTATACTGAGTTTAAATTGCACACAGGTGGACTCTATTTACTAATTAGGTAACTTCTGAAGGCGATTGGTTTCACTAGATTTTAGTTAGGGGGATCAGAGTAAAGGGGGCTGAATACAAATGCGCCCCCCCCCCCACTTTTCAGATATTGGTAAATAAAAAAGCTGAAAGCCTTTTATCATTTTCCTTCCACTTCACAATTATGTGCCACTTTGTGTTGGTCTATCACATAAAATCCCAATGAAATACATTTACGTTTTTGTTTGTAACATGACAAAATGTGGAAAATTTCAAGGGGTGTGAATACTTTTTCAAGGCACTGTACATAGTTATTACATCAATCTAAGCTGGACCAATAACTCCAATAATGGGGCAAACTTTCTCCCAATGACACCAAAAATCAGGTATCTTTTTTTTCCCCACTGACACCGGCACCTTTTATACTCCCAATGGCTATAGTCCAGCCCGCCCACAAAAGTATGGAGGACAGTAAACTGGCCCTTTGTTTAGAAAGTTCTGAGACTCCTGTTCTATATGGATGTGCTTATATTAGGAAACCCTTACTAAGTAAATAGGGACTGCCGAAAACAGACTGAATTTGCCTACAAACTGCCCGTGTTCATCTTTGCGCTTGCAGGGCACGGAGTCTCAGCGATTTACTGAAATAGTGAGCCATTAGAAGGTGCATCCAGACATCTATATAAATACATTCAAAATACGGAAGAGCAAACACAAAGCGCGAGTTACATACTTCAAAATATGTCAACATGTGACCTCGCTGAAAAACGTACAAATGGCTTCCCTTGTTAATGTGAAATCGAATAATGTAAGTTTCTAGGAAAACGACATATACAATAATGCAGCAATTTGATTTCTCAGATGCAGACCGCCCCCCCCCCCCCAAATGTAGAAGAGGGTCTCAGGACAATGACACCCCCACATTGGGCAGCGAACATGGAACTGGCACACAGACATAGTTAGTACATGCAGAAGAGCCACAATATGGACATTAGAGTACACAGGACAGAGAAGCCCCCAGACCATACTTACATTCCCACCACCAGGAACATGCTTAATATTGTCCTTTGAGCCACACTTGGACTGAACGTGGCTGTAGTTGGCTTTTTTGGAGACAATCAGGACCTGGAGCGTGACAGGATGAAGAAAACGACAACAGAAGTGGAAAGGTACGGTTAGAAAAATCACATGACGCAGAAAACAGGAGAGGACAGTGTTATCAGGATGACGGGAAGGAAGGTGACATGAAGCAGACGAGAACAGAGAAGCGGACGAGCGGCTGTAGAGATATTTTTCTGTGCCAAAGACATACAAAGTCATTACGGTGATCCACCATCACACCACAACGCCAGCCCGCTCACCATACACGGGAGCTTAGTATTCAGCAATGTAGAGAGCAAAGCTACAACCACCCCATGAGAGCTCAGGGTATAGGCCTTGTCCTTCAGAACAGAGGGATGGTAACAACTACGTTTTTTTTTTTTTTTTAGATGGTTAAACCAAAACTACGCATTGACAAGACTAGCAGAATACAGGACTGGAAGGGCAGATAAACGGGAGTCAACGCGGTCCCGCCGTCCCCGAGTCAACGCGGTCCCGCCGTCCCCGAGTCAACGCGGTCCCGCCGTCCCCGAGTCAACGCGGTCCCGCCGTCCCCGAGTCAACGCGGTCCCGCCGTCCCCGAGTCAACGCGGTCCCGCCGTCCCCGAGTCAACGCGGTCCCGCCGTCCCCGAGTCAACGCGGTCCCGCCGTCCCCGAGTCAACGCGGTCCCGTTGTCCCCGAGTCAACGCGGTCCCGCCGTCCCCGAGTCAACGCGGTCCCGTTACCCGCGACCATCGTGAGGTCACGATGCCTCCGTTAAGAATGAGTTGTATACAAGTTGCATGTTTGTAACTCTGTGACATCACCAAATCTCACTCCAAATCTGAGACTAGCAGTCAGAGGCAGCACTATATTAGAGGATCTCACACTGCAGATATACAGCTATGAGCCTACAGAACAGGAAGTGACTAGGCACAGGAAGCATTTCAAAACCAAAAAAGGTAGATTTCTCAGGGTACTGCTTAGGCACAACATACATATCTAGATAAAGAGAAATTGACTTTGAGGCAATATGCCTCGGGACTTTGAGGGTGTACAAAATTTGAAGATATTCAGGAATTTGTCCAGAATTATCGTTTTGTTAAAAAAGAGAAATTTTATTTAAACAATGTTTAAAAAAAGCCAGAAGGCTAAGTGCAGTACAGAAATTACAAAAATTTCATAAAATACAGTAACAGATCATAAGAATACCACTTTTCTCTCATCCTTTACCACATACATATCTAGATGTTCACTCAAACATTGAAAATCTTCCCTTTAAGATGGACTCCATTGTGAATGACAAGTGAAGAATTTCAATGTCCTAGTGAACATTTAGAAATGTAAGTTGTACCTAAAGCAGTGCCCTGAGAAACATACCTTGGTCTTGGAATAATTTCTGTGCCAAAGCACTCCTGTTCTGTAGTATAGCTGCATATATGCAGCATGAGATCTAAGATACTGCTGACTTGGCTAGTCCCACCAGATTTGGCAATGTCACTACTGTGCTGTGCACTGCTCTCCTTGCTAGAGAGGAAGCCGTGTCTGAGGACCTGCACTTCAAGGATATCCTCACTTTATTCAGCCTGTAAATTTGTGACCAACCCCCCCCCCCCCCCCCAAATCTCTCTTGCTGTTTCTTTATTACTCAACCAGTCATCAGGAGGGCAGTTCTGACATGAGAAGGCAAAAGTCCTGCTATCTGCATGGCCGCATTCACACAGACAATGCAGTACAAGGCATGCTATATCACTCAATGGAGAAAAAAAAAAAAAAATCAGCTTCGAGAAGCTTACAGGCAGCGCTGGTGACTAGTTCACTGCCCTCTGCCTATTTTGGACGCAGCTTCCCCAGTACAGGTGCTCTTTAAATCAAGTGAATTATCCAGTAATTGAAAAATACTAAGTTTCTTTTTTTGCATCAGGTTGGAGGAATGAGAATGATGAGAGTAGTAGGTACACTGCAGCAGACCAGCTCATCACTGATAAAGGGGCAAACCCATATTTATGCACTTTTGTTTAAATATAAATAATCTAGATATATCTATACATCTCTCTCTCTCTCTCTCTCTATCCATCGCTCTCTCTCTCTATATATCTCAGGGTTTTTATTAATGCAAAGCATACTGATAAATATATCTTTTAGTTCTGCATGATCTTATCCTTTAATTGCTCATTATTCCTTAGAGCACATATGTCAAACACAAGGCCTGTGGGCGGAATCCAGCGGGACAGTCCTTGCCATGTGGCCCCCCCGAACCCAGTTTTGCAACGGAGGAGTGGCGAAACTCCATTCCGCCACCTCCGGCTCCCACTCTCTGCTCTTGTTCCCCCGATGTCACAACTTTGCTCTCAGCAGCTCCCGGATCTAAAAGATCCCTGCATGCACTCATGGTGGAGACAGATCTCCAGAATGAGAGAGAGACACACAACGTTCTCCCTACACGGGCAGGTACTACAGGCGCCTACACGGGCAGGTACCAGAGCTGGGCCATGTAGGAGAGAGTAGAGATGCAAGGAAGTGCCCCTGAACTCCGAAGACTTACTTAAGTATGATCATAAAAATACATGCCACAGCTTTCCTGCTTTGTGAAGCTGTGGCATGTATTTTTATGATCATACTTAAATAAAGATCGAAGATTACTTTTGAGTGCGGCTGTCCAGGATTTCTCGTTTACCTCAATTACCAGCATTGCTTGCACCTGTTACTTCCAGCATGGAGAAAATGTTTGTTTCTCACAGACTTCTTTCAGAGCGGTGATATTTTTCTCTCTCTAGGAGAGAGTAGAGATGCAAGGAAGCGCCCCTGAACTCCAAAGACTTAAGACGCTCCATTTTACCATTACTGCTGCAAAAAGCTGCACACCACTTTTCTGGAAGCAGAGCCAAGCACTGTCAATCTCCATTTGGTTGAAAAAAGGTTACTGAAATAAATGAGATGGAGGATCTGGTGGCCATGGAGAGAGTTGTTAAAAATTCCCCAAAAGTGGTTCTACAGGCACAAATTTACTTACACAGAGGAGTATGGATCCCCGTTGGGTTAAATTGACATCCTGTGGCATTTGGGGGGGGGGGGGGGTTGCTTTACTGGCTGTGCCAAATCGGGGGAGATGGAGGGTTGGATGTTGGCTCTTTCGGTTTCTTCCCTCTCTTCCTCCCCCCCCCCCCCTTCACCTATGCTGCCTTCCTCATTCTCTTCTCCTTACTTAATTTTCAATTGGGGGTAAAAAAAAAAAACACAGTACAGAGACGACTGACTACCAATTTTGAATATACTATTTGCTTGCTGCTTTGATGGGCATTGTGTTAAATCGCACCTTGAGAATGATGTAACACGGCTCCCTCTCAATGAACATGCTGTCACCTCTGATGTATATGCTATGCGTTCTCTGTTTTGTTACATTGTGACAAAAAAAAAAAAAAAAAATGTATAGGAAAAAAAAAAAAAAAAAAAAAAAGAAAAAAAAAAGAAAAAAAGGATAATGGGAGATTTATGCCTGGTTAGGGTGCGCTGGCAGCCCATTCATTTTCAATGGACTGTCTTAAATACTCGTTAACACCGCAGTGAAGAACGCGGGCCCCTAGTAGAGAGTAACTCATGTGGTGTGGCCAAAACACAATCAATTCTTCAGCCAAGGTGCCAGGCAGTCACTATACTGGGGGGGTTGTGTCAGTAGCATGCTGGATCCGTACAAAGGGAAGACCATAAACATTCGTGATCGCCTTTGTAAGTGAGAGATGGTCACGGCCACACACCATTCATACAAGGCAGAAACGTTCGTACAGAGGGTGCCGGAGACCAAAAAACACAAGTCAGCGAGTGACCAAGACTACCAAAAAACACAAGTCAGCGAGTGACCAAGATTACCAATCTCCACACAAACCCAAAACTCCCAACCGACTAGAGGGGGCCGTCGTTATTTTGGCACAATATCCCTGTCCCTCAATTATCCCTCCTTTATATGTATAGACTAGGGTTGCACCGATACCATTATTTTAACTTGGGAGTAACGATACTTTCGGTCAAGTACGGTACACGCTGATACAGAGTGCGAATACTTTCGGTTAAGTACTCGCCGATACAGAGTACCAATACCTTAGTGGTGCGATTTGAGCCCGTACAAAATAACCGGCTCCAATCGCACTGCAAAGAATTGCATGTGATTTGAACAGGAATGCAGTGTGATTTATGTCTGAATTGCATGCAGTTTCCCGCACCGCTCCAGGTTGAAGTCCCTATGACAAGCCTGGGGTCACAGAGGTGGGGCAAACCACGCATGTGGTTCAGACAGGAAGCGTACCGCATTCCTCTTCAAAATCACATGCGATTCTTTGCAGTGCATTTTCAGCCCATACATTTTGTATGGGCTCAAACTGCACTGCAAAGGTATCGGTTTCAGGTATTGGAGCAGTAGCACGAGTACTCATGCAAATGCCTAGTATCGCACAGATACTGGTATCAATGCAACTCTAGTATAGACCTCTAACAGTAGTAAAGTACACTACACTCTTCATAAAAATGTTAACATTTTTGCATTTGGGATTTGAAAAGCCAAAATAAAAGGCCGTCAGTGACTGAAGCCTCAACCAACCAATCACGCAGACCATGAAGAATTATCATGCAAAGAATAACTGGCGACTTGGCAATGGGTGTGCCCTCTGCCCATATATTTGGATACTAAACACACTTTAATTTACAATCGTCCCTTCTATTTCTGTATGGGGAGGATGGCACTGTATATATTTTAATAGAACCCCCCCCCAAAAAAAAAAAACAAATATATACCTTTTCCTAATTGATATGCAGCTGTCACATGACCCGGCTCTCTCCCAGCCTGTCTGCAGGGAGACATAAGCAGGAGGAGCTTCTAGTCCTCTGCTGCTGGTCATGTAAAAAAAAAAAAAAAGCCTTTGGGATACAGAGCAAATAAATATCAAATGATTGTTATACAAATATATACTTGAAAGCAAATCTTTATTATTTTTTTGTAAAAACGTTGTGGGTGGATTTCTGCCAGTCGCAGGCTGTGTCACGCCCCCTACAACCTTCGTCCTAGAAGAGGGAGGTGAAGCCCCCATTAATCTACATGTAATATTCCCACCCCTATTGTGTTTTAGCTGGTAAGTTTGGGTTGTTTTTCTCAGCTGGGGTATGTTTGCCTGTATCAAAAGTTCTGTAAGGAGATAAAAAAATACAACTCCGGGTTGGACATCACGGTAAAAATCTTTAGCCATGAATATATAAACAGCAGATATGAATGCGAAGTCTCCAACTTTGTTTACATTTCAGAGTGCCGTGTACCCATCCATCTACAGGAGGGCCCAAGGACGTACACCCAGACTAATCAAGCCCCAGCTAGGACTGGGATAAAAAACAAGGCCGAAGGGATGCATGGGTGGGGCATCTGTAAAATAGGCAAGCTCTGATTGGAGGCTCATAGAGAATTTACACGTAAGGAGATGGAGGGTGGCATTTCAGTTCGCCCTTAACCTGTTCAACTGAAAGAGCCGTTTTTGCGTTTTTTTGCACACGTGTTTAAAACAATCATTTTACACCTGAAGGTTACACAAAACCCCCAAACATGATCGGATACATTTTCTGAAAGCAGACACCCTTGGGAATAAAATCGTGGTAGTTCCAAAGTTCTAAGAAACGCATAATTTCAGGAAAAAAAAAAAAAAAACACTAAAACTAAAGCGAATTTTAGGGAAAACAAAGCAATAAACTACACAAATTTTTGAAGAGGAAGAGGTTGCACGGAGTAGATAGATAGCCAACATCTCAAACCTTAAAGTGCAAATAAACCCCGCCCCCCATATCATTTTCAGCCAAGGAAGCGGCCATCTTTGCCTCTGTTTATTCTACAACTGCCATGATGCTGCACATGGGATCCATTATGACACCAGCTATTGGATGGTTTGGCAGGTTGGTTGAGAGCACAACCAATGGGAGTGCTACATTTCCGTCACGTGACGGAAATTAAACTGTCTTATGGATGGGTTTACTTCCGTTCTAAAAATGTGTGTGCGGGACAAATTTCGGGACCTGATATTTTCTATAGGCGACACTTCAAAATCCTCCAACAGGTTAGTTTAGTGTTACGGAGGAGGTCCTGTGATAGAAATTTTGCTCACATGTATCGCAATCAACGTTTTAACACGTAGTGGCTCCAGATGCATGACTTTACGTTCCTATGTGGGGGGGATTTTATGTGCTTGGGTGTAACTAATTTTTTTTTTGTGATGATTTTTTTTAGGTGACAGGTTCTCTTTAATGAGCCAGGCAGTGTCTAAGACACCAGCACCACCCCATGTCTCCTCTGGGCTCCACTGAATGATTTGCAATGCAGATCGCATTCCTAGATTTCTTCCCGGCTAGGTTAGTGACAAGTGACCGGAAGTGACGCCATAGAAGTTGCTTTCCGGATCACAGCAGGAAGGGGAGAAAAGCAGACGTGTCTCTGCTCTTCTCCCTCCCCTCCTCCCGCCATGTCGGTCCCAGGCCTGCAGATAGGCAAGCGGAGCCTGGAATACATGGCGGGGTTTGCTGGTACCGGGGCTGTGTAAGTGGCAATCAGGTGGCAGCCGCCCAAATGCCTTCACCTGACAGGGGGGAGTCTGCCTGACAGTTTTACACACAGCTGCAGCCACTGGATTGTGAGGACCCCCCCCCCCCCCCGCCGCTGTCAGGGCTTGTACAATGTACGGACTTGGCAGCGCAAGGGTTAAACCCCATCTCATCAGAAATCCCCTACTTGTCTCCAATCATAAACATTAAGCCATTTCATTCACATGGGCTCCTGCCAGCTCTAATGTAATGGTAACAGACAGTTGCCCCGATCGGCCACAGCCGCGCCAGATGCGTCTTGTTCTCAAGTAAAGGTCACATTGTGACAAGCTGTCATCTTCTAAATAGCAAGTCCTGACCGCTTCTGACCATCTTCCATACGATGCCCAAAACACAGCATCTGGGAGAATAAGGGATTATATAAAACATTTAACTAAACTGCGTTGTCTCATTTCAGGAAGATGCAGAAAAATCCCATCTACGCAAAAGACTTTTGTAGCAATACAATATAAAATGGGCATTTCCCTTCAAATGCTCCAAAATCTGGGACCATACCCAATACTTACCTGTGTACCCCCCCCCCCCCCCCCCACCTCCCCCAGCATACAGCACCAGGAAAGGGGTTGTGTTATGTGCAGTAATAGAGGGAAGTGAGGAAGATAAGAGGAGTGAGGAAGGTAGACAGTGGCACATTGTCAGGTTAGGGACAGTGACGAGGGAGGGAGCCGCCCACGGGCTCGGCGTGCACTCACTTTCCCATTGCTTTGCTTTTGTGCGGTCTCTTTAGTGTCTGCGGGTTTACTGGCGACTGGTTTAGGGGCAGCGAGGGGCACTGGTTTTCGGGCTGTGCTGGCTGGCACAGGTTTTTTCTCTACCTTGGCCTGCTGAGGGAAATGTGACATTTATAAATAAAAACAAAAACAAACAAACAAAAAAAAAAAGACATTAACAAGACATTTGTACCATCAACTAAATGTATCTCTTACACAAACACAAAATCAGAAAGGGTTACAAATCCTTAAAGGCCAAGTTCACTTTTTTTGTTCTCTAAATTCCAGCTCCCCTATGCACCAATATAGCATTCATGTACTTTTGTTGCAAAAATATCAAAGCTTTCCATAAAATCTACAGACACGTACCTTACTGTCCTCCATCCATGATTCCAAACGTATCTATTGCTTCTGTCTTACTTCCTTACAGACTGGGGGTTATGACACAGGAAGGAGTTGACCAGCTGATCTCATCAGCACACCCCCAGCATCATCCACCCTCCCATTCCCAGCTGCACGTTTTTTTTAATGAAATGCAATTAGAAACAATAGATACGTGTCATGGATGGAGGACAGTAAGGTACATGTCTGTAGATTTTATGGAAAGCTTTGATATTTTTGCAAAAAAAGTACATGAATGCTATATTGGAGCATAGGGGGGAGCTGAAATAAAAAAAAAAAAAAAAAAAGTGAACTTGGCCTTTAACCAGACGTAAAGAAACTCTGCACTGCCGCAAGGCAGCTTTAGACCGAGAGCTGTACCGAGGAGTCTGCATACAAAGCTAACTACCGCTGGATCTAGCAGAACATCCTGGTGACAACGGTTTCAGTAGACTGGAAGAGAAGGAAAATCTAAAAAGATAAAAACATTTTTTCCCAGTAGAATAAAATAGGGCAGGGGTTTCCAATCTGTGGACTTTTGCTTGCCTATAACTGAGGCAGTTGAGGTACTATTCCTCTCACTGACACCAATGATGGGGGGGGAACGACACCATTCCTCCCCACTGACACCAACGATGGGGGGCACCATTCCTCCCCACTGACAACAACGATGGGGGGCACCATTCCTCCCCACTGACACCAACGATGGGGGGCACCATTCCTCCCCACTGACACCAACGATGGGGGGCACCATTCCACCCCACTGACACCAACGATGGGGGGCACCATTCCACCCCACTGACACCGATAGGGGGCACCATTCCTCCCCACTGACACCAACGATGGGGGGCACCATTCCTCCCCACTGACACCAACGATGGGGGGCACCATTCCACCCCACTGACACCAACGATGGGGGGCACCATTCCACCCCACTGACACCGATAGGGGGCACCATTCCTCCCCACTGACACCAACGATAGAGGGCACCATTCCACCCCGGTGACAACACACTATTCCTTCCATTGACACCAACGCTGGGGCGCTATTCCTCCCACTGATACTAACAATGGGGCACCCCACTAATACCAAAAGGAGCTCTATTCCTCCAACCAATACCAGTGAAGGAGCACTATTCATGTCTCCTCATACTGAACAGAGGCGTTCCTTACTCCGACACTTGGGCATTTTCTACTACCAATGGCCACAGTCTTTCCCCCCATAAAGTCTGGAGGACAGTCAACTGACCCTTTGTTTAGAACATTTGGAGACCCAGCAAAAAGGGGAATGCTAGAACCCCTGTCAGCTTTCTATTGTGGTCTGTGTCCCTGTGGCAGTTTCCTTTACTTCCTATCTGGTGAAAGTGTGGACAATGAGGCGAAATTTCTAATGGAGCCTCAGACTTCATCCAAAAATAAAAAACAAAAGTTTTGGCTAGAAACCATTCACTTTAAATACAGAACTATAAAGAATTATCCAGAACACCAAAAAAAAAAAAAGTGTGGAGAATTACAATTAAAACCTCCAAGTCCATCCACATGCCACAGAGGCCTAGCGCCCATACAAGGCCGACAGAGACCTAGCGCCCATACAAGGCCAACTTAAGTCTAGTCTGTACCATGCCAGCCCTCCAATTCCACAGATAAGCAGTGTGTCACCTCAACATACTATGATGTAGCAGCTGAGTCATGAGAGGGAATGGCGGGGGGGCAGAATGTATTACACCTTATGACCAGATCTCACCTTTCCTCCACCAGGCTGGTGCTTCAGGTTGTCTGTGGATCCAATCTTTGAGCGGACGCCCTTCAGGTCAGGGGCCACGGCTGGCCGCGGCTGTTTGGGAACAGTACTGGGCTTGCTGGCCGGAGCAGTGCTGGGTTTGCTGGCTGGAGCAGAGCTGGGCTTGCTCAGAGGTGCGGGTCTGGAGGTGATGGGTACTTTCTTGGCGTCTGCAGCAGCACTGGGTCCAGTAAGTGGTCTGGGAGCAGCAGGTCTGGTAGCTTTAGGGCGGCTGGGGGCAGGGCTGGTTGGTGGAGCTCCGTTTGTCTTCGCTGAATCAACTTTGGGGCGACTTGATTCTGGGAACAGCAGTTTAAGTGTTAATAGTTTTTCTTTTTTAATAAAAGACTACAGTATAATGGTGTCCTGCACCGTTCACTTAAACTTCCATCTACTTTAAAGTAGTTGTAAACCCTTCCATAAAAAAATGTTATGCGATAAAAAAAAAAAAAAACAAAAAAAAACACATTTTACATAATCACATAACATAGTCTAAATTTTTTTTTTTTTTAATAACGGCACTTAGATCCGCTTTCGTAGCAGCCTCCTGCAATCCTCAGCACAGCAGCATTCAGACTTTGAGGGGAAGGTCCTGTAAAGCACTATATATAATGGATATAAAAATTCTTCTACACACCCCTGGTAAAAGGTCAGGATTCTGTGATGTAAAAAAAAAAAAAAAAAAAAAAAAAAAATCTAATATTATTTCAGTACTTTTTCCACCTTTAATGTGACATTTAAACTGTACAACTCAATTGAAAAACAGACTGAAATCTTTTAAGGTGGGGGAGGAGTAAAAAGAAAATAATATGGTTGCATAAGTGTGCACACCCTCTTATAACTGAATAGGACTTGCTTAATTCTGAAAACCGCTACATCCCCAAACCCATGTTAAATAGGGGTCAGTACACACCGCCCATCATTTAAAGTGCCATTGATTAACCCCAAAATAAAGTTCAGCTATTCTAGTAGGTCTTGCCTGACATTTTCTTAGTCGCATCCTACAGAAAAAGCCATGGTCCTCAGAGAGCTTCCAAAGCATCAGAGGGATCTAATTGTTAAAAAGGTATCAGTCAAGAGAAGGGTACAAAAGAATTTCCAAGGCATTAGCTATACCATGGAACACAGTGAAGACCGTCATCATTGAGTGGAGAAAATATGGCACAACAGGGACATGACCAAGAACTGGACGTCCCTCCGAAATTGATGAAAAGACAAGAAGAAAACTGGTCAGGGAGGCTGCCAAGAGGCCTACAGCAACATTAAAAGTGATTGTAAACCCTCATTTTTTTATTTAAAATAACACACAAAAAAAAAAAAAAATCATACTTCTCTCGAGTCCAGCATTCGGCGTCCATAGACACGAATGCTGGACTCGGCCCTGCCCCTCCGCGTCATTGGATTTGATTGACAGCAGTGGGAGCCAATGGCTGCGCTGCTATCAATCTATCCAATCAAGAGCCGGGACCCCGTGCAGAGAGGGACAGCGCATCTCCGCCGAGGGAAATATGGGGCTCAGGTAAGTAAAAACGGGAGGGCCGGTCAGCGTCAGGTTTTTTTTATCTCCTTAATGCATAGGATGCATTAAGGTGAGAAAACACAAGGGTTTACAACCACTTTAAAAGGGCTGCAGGAATATCTGGCAAGTACTGGCTGTGTGGTGATGACAATCTCCCGTATTCTTCATATGTCTGGGCTATGGGGTAGAGTGGCAAGATGGAAGACTTTTCTTACCAAGAAAATCATCCAAGCCCAGCTAAATTTAGCAAAAAAAAAAAACATCTGAAGTTTCCTAAAAGCATGTGGGAAAACGTGTTCTGGTCTGATGAAACCAAGGTTGAACTTTTTAGTCAGAATTCCAAAAGACATGTTTGACGCAAAAACACCACTGCACATCACCAAAAGAACACCATACCCACTGTGAAGCATAGTGGTGGCAGCATCACGCTTTGGGGCCGTTTTTCTTCAGCTGGAACAGGGGCTTTTTAGTCAAGGTAGAGGGAATTATGAACATTTCCAAATACCAGTCAATATTGGCACAAAACCTTCAGGCTTCTGCTAGAAAACTGAACATGAAGAGGAACTTTATCTTTCAGCATGACGACCCAAAGCATCCATCCAAATCAACAAAGGAATGTCTTCACCAGAAGATTATAGCTTTGGAATGGCCCAGCCAGAGCCCAGACCTGAATCCCACTGAAAATCTGTGGGGTGATGTGAAGAGGGCTGTGCCCAGGAGATGTCCTCGCAAACTGACAGATTTGGAGTGTTTTTGCAAAGAAGAGCGGGCAAATATTGCAAAGTCAAGATATGCCATGCTGATACTCATACCCAAAAAGACTGAGTGCTGTAATAAAATCAAAAGGTGCTTCAACAAAGTATTAGTGTAAGGGGTGTGCAGACTTATGCAACCAGATTTTTTTTTAGTTTATTTTTACTTCCCTCCACCTAAAAGATTTCAGTTTGTTGTTCAATTGAGTTGTACAGTTTATAGGTCACCTTAAAAGGTGGAAAAAGTTCTGAAATAATTTCTTGGTCTCATTCTTTTTTACATCACAGAAACCTGACATTTAAACAGGGGTGTGTAGACTTTTTATATCCACTGTATACAGCACAGTGCTGTCCACTGTAACATGCATACAGTAGACGTGTGGGGCCCTTAGACCTCATCCAATGGCTTGCTGCTCATTTGCTGTCCAATCACAGTCTGGACCAAGCTCTAATGCCTTGACTGGAGTGGAGAGAAGTAATTGGTCCAGACCAGAGGTATTTCTCTGTAAAAAAGCTGGTCGCACACCAATGACCTTAGTGTTTTAATAGAACTTTATTATTCTGGGCGACACGAACAAAGAAGCCCCTGAGGCACCTTTATTGTTCTGGGCAACATACACAAAGTTCTACTGAAACGCTGAAGCCATTGGTGTGTGACCGGTTCTTCGCTAGGGAAGAACAGAATGACAGATTGAGCGGGCTTGTAAGTGGCGACCCCCTTAGCTACAGAGACAAGTCACAAATATGTATTTTTATGTAGCCAATTGTTTACACCTCTGCTTAACTCCTTGGAGCCAGCGCCTGCCGACCCCTTTAGGGGTTCAGAAGGCCGGGAGGCTGGGCTTAAGGTCATGTGACCGCTGTGATTGGCCGTCACGTGATTAGAAAGCTCTATTAACACGTAAATATGCGGCCCCTCGGCGCCAAGGCCGGCCCGCCGAAAGGCTGCATATTTGCATGCAGCCGGCACCAAAGTTAAAATTAAGTCTACTCCATTCAGTATGAGGTGTCAGGTGCATGTGTTGGGATTACAGGCTAATTTCTAGCTAGAATGGGGTTTATGTGGCCCCCTACAGTCTCTATGAGGCCCCCCAGGGTCTCTGGAACTGGCTCCTCAAAACAGTTCAGGTCTCAGAAATCCCGTGAAAGGCTGATCATTGCACGGCGCTTCTATAATAGGAAGTGTTCAGGTTGTGAGCTTACCGGTCGGGGATTTTGTCAGATTGGGTTTCTTTGCATCTGTCGGCTTGATGTCATTTTTAACAGCTGAAAGTGAAGAAGAATTGTGGATGAAAAGGAAAGCAGAGATATGATAGAGGCAGAGAGGAACATCGCATTGTGCATCTTGTGTTACATTTTCTTTTACTGCAGATGCTTCTAGTGTGCTCACTGTACTTTTATAATAGATCAGCCGGCTGATCACAACTGAAAAGTATACAGAACATTCTCCAACATAAAATAAATCCATTAGGCATGGTAGGATCCCCTAATGGGCACAGCAGGTGTACAGACTCAAGAACTCATCAAGTCTAAAAATGAGATTAGTTTTGGGTGGACTGACACTGCAAAAGAGGTCTAGTTATATACAAGTCTACAAGGTACAAGTCTGCTTCAACCACGCAAAATGCACAACCTACCACACATACACACACTTTACACTGGAGGTTAAAATGGAGAAATAGAACAGAAGGGAACCTACCTGATGGCCGTTTCGGGGTGAGGTTGGGTTTTGGAGCGGCCCCTCCAGCTGCGGACGAGGTGCCGAGTTTGGGAGCCGCAAGACTGGCTCTCACAGAGGGGCGAGGGGTGGTGGTCACAGGGGTTGGGGTCTTCCTCTCCGGAGTCTTCACAGGGCTCTTCAGATCCAGGCTCTGTCAAAAGGCAACAAAAGCATTAAAACTAAACCTGTGCAGAGGAAGATCTGTAGGCTGCCACTGCGGACCTGAAAACGCTTGTTACTGCTAGCCTGGCAGTTATGCTACATCATTAGTCCGTCACTGAATTTTAATGCCCAAAAAAAAAAAAAAAAAAAAAATGTACACAACCCAATTTTTTGTAAACTATAGATGTTACAACTAGAAAATGGATACCAAATAAATATGTCACTCTTTAAAATTGCGCACTCCTGCGCAACGGCAACAAAATGACGTAAATTTTACTACCCATAGGCGGCGCTTTAAACGTCTTTAGATGTACAGAAGAGGTCTGGTGCTAGAATTTCACGTTTTTATGATCTAATTGCCGCTCGATTGCCGATTTGCATTCAAAAAAGATATCTTATTATTGTCTCCTGGCATTTTCCATTTTGCTTGTGGGCATGTGAAGCCCACCAGCACCATCTTCCGGGATCGGATGCAGCTGAGCGACCAGCATGCACCGCAGGTATGGCTCGCAGCGCCGTACACTTCTGACGTTGCCATCGCAACGGGCGGCGTTGTCGGAAGTGTCCACCCCGGTGTGATGGCAACTAAGCCCTCGGCGCTGTCCACTGACTCCTGGGAAATGACGACAAGCATCTCCCAGGAGCACAGGCGCCAAGGGAAATGATGTCAGGTGCTGTGGAGAGGAAGTGGCAGAATACAAAGGACCCCATAGCTACACTGCTGCAGGTGCAAGTAAAAAAAAAAAAAAGCCAAATATTTTTCCTGATGCATAATGTTGTTGATTTCTGCAAAGTTTATTTTATGGGTGGAACTCAGCTTTAATTTTTTTTTAATCACTTGTATTGCTGTCACAAGGAATGTAAACAGGAATAGGCATGCGACAGGTCCTCTTTATGGAAAGACATCCCTCCTCTGCCTTTAAAAGCATTTGATCACACCAAGATTTTTAAAAATGGCGCATGTTTCATATATCAGGCGGACAGAGCGGCTCCAGTCCTTGTTCGGTTCTATGATCAGAGCTGGCTTGTGGACTGCATGTCCCCAGAACAGCCCACGGAAGGCCGCCGCTGCTTGTAAAAGTGATCCAGAGGCCAATTGGCCGCTTGGATTGCTTTTACAAGAGAGCTGACTGTCAGCTTCTAAACCCTGCTTGTTGGGGGGGGGGACTTCTTGCCCATCGGCCGGAACTGCATGTCCTGGGCATTGAGCAATAGAAATTTACCATTCTTGTGCATCCAATTGTCCACAACTACATTTTAACAATGTTGAAGCCCTGTGACCCGCATCCCGCTCCGACCTTTCCCATCTACTCCATCCTCACTGTTCGCCCGCAACCTTGCTGGAAAACAAAGGTCTGGGAATCAAGTTAAAGCCTCTTGTGGGAGGAGAAGCCCTCCCCCTGCGCCATATTCGTATCGATCCCACATTGATTTGCAGCATGGTGCTGACATCACCAGCATGAAGAGAAATTAATTGAAGCTTATAATGTGAGGAATAGGACTGCAAATTTTAATTACACCAGATGGCCTCATTCAAATCGGCGCACTGAGCTGCCAGCACAGCTGCGTTCTGGGATTTGGCGGAAAATTTGCGGGGGAGAATGGGACAAAAAAAAGTCACAAAATATGGAAGTGACATACGTCCTGCCGAGAGGTGTAGGTGCACGTTATTCAATTAAACCAACAGGCCTGTGACCAGGGAGACTTAGTCTTTAAAATCAGAGATGAACTCCAGGCATACATAAAAAATCTAAAGTGGTTGTAAACCTCAGAGATGAAATATGAACAAAGCATATCTCTTTAGAGCAGTGGTCTCCAAACTGCGGCCCAGGGGCCAGATGTGGCTCTCTGGTTGCCTAGAATTGGCCCCTGGGGCACTAATTCACCGACACCAATGATGGAGCACTAATACACCCCCCCCCCCACGATACCGGTCATACAATTGGAAAAATTGGGGTATCCGTGTTTAAAACTTACCTTCGGCTTTGCATCTTTTGTCTCTTTAGGTGTTGAAGGTTTTAAAGCGCTCCCCAGAGGGCGTTTCGGGGTGGAGCCAGAAGCCGGAGCCGATGCAGGCTTTTTGGCCTGGGTGGGGGTTGCAGTGAGCGGCTTCTTGGGGCTGGGGGCCACAGAGGGCTTGCCTTTTGGGGTTGCTGCTGCTGCTACCGCCTGTAACAGATACCAATTCAAAATGAGGCTAAGAAACACGAAAACGCATTGAAAATTAAATACTTGGTTATATGATTGGGAAATCAGCTGTTGTGCCGTTCTGTACTGCGCATGTGCACAGCCCGGAGCGGACATTTTTCGACAGAGGGCACTATCCGACAGAACACCGGCCACCGCAATCCTTTGGACACAGCAGCCGTGACGTACCGGTACGTCACTTAGCCTGTAGTTACCGCCCGCAGTATATGTACCGCGGGAAGTCAGCAACTGGTTAAAGAGGAACTTCAGTCCTCCTGCTTGCTCTGTGGCCCCACCCACCACTAGTGCCGCCATTATGGCACTTGCGCAGATGTGCTAAAGAGCTCCCAAGCCCTGGCAGAACCCTTCATGCAAGAAATTTACAATGTATGCACATCTTTATGTGTCTCACCTTAATTTTCTTCTCTGGACTGGCAGGAAGTTCCTTGTTGGGTGGAGCATTGATGTCACTTCCTGCTTTTGCCGCCACTGGCACTGGTTCAGCCGCTGCCGCTTTTCCTAAATTAACGAAAGAAAAGTTTAGCATCTATAAAGTAATTATTACCAAGAAAAGGCAGAAGAAGTCATTAAAACAGGTTATAGTTTTGGATAGGCTGGGTAGGATTAGATGCATCGGAGATTCCTCCTCACTTCCTGTCCAGTCACACGGTTGTCCCAGAGACAGGAAGTGATGGAAAAATCTGAAAAGAAATTACAACTTTTGGAAACAATCATTGCTCCTATAAATCAGATAAAATATCTAGTGGAGGCCCAGAGAACAACAAACAAAGGCTGGGGGGGGGGAAATAACCCCCACAAGCCAGGTAGGACAATGGACCTGTAATGTATTGAAGCTTACCAATCCTTAGACATGCTGGCTGCACCAAGTTTTCCCTTTTCAGGCAAAGCGCATTTTCAACAAATACGGAAAAACACTTTTTGAACCTGACAGAAATGCCTTGCCCTGGCCACTTCCTGTGGTAAGAATTGGAGGCATAAATCAGTGCTCTCCTATGTATATTAAAGTGGTTGTAAACCTCAGACATGAAATATGAACAAAGCATATTCCTCTATAGTGTGTACCGGTCTCACTCCAGAGCACCGAGTGTCGTATCGGTCTGTTGCTTTCTTTCTCTGCTTCTCACAAGTTTTCCCTGACACCAAGAGATAAAACGGTGCCAGGGGAAGGGAGCTCCAGCACACCGCCTGTGATTGACAGCCTCAGCTCTGTGCCTGCGAGAAGCGAGAGTGTTTCCTGTCCCTCCAATCAGCTCTCAGAGCTCTTTTAGGCTCGGTTCACACTGGTACCGGCTGCGGATCGCATAGGAACAATGCGCGTCTCCGTTCCAGGGCCGAATCTTTGCCTTAATTCGGCCCTGAAACGGAGCCAAAGACGCTCCATAGAGTGCCAGTCACAATCTCCTGCTATGCGAATTGGATGCGCATAGGTGTGAACACAGCCTTACAGAGTAACTACAGCTCCCGACCCCTGCTTTCTAAAAGCTCAGACAAGCTGTATAAATTCTGGACTTTGAACGGATGTAGAGAATACTGCAGATAAACAGGTACAACTTATGTAGGGGGCCTAGTCAATAGTTCAGTATAGCTACTAATATTCCCATCCCACATGCAAAAGCATGTAATAGAGATGAACAAAAGGCATGTTCAAAGTCCAGTCTGTGCGACAACCATGGCTCCCCCCCCATGGATACAGTGAAGTGAGTGAGCGTAGCCACCCAGGGGCTGGAAAGTCAGAATCACCAGGGAAAAATAGAGTGTGAAAAAGGAAAAAAAAAACGAATGCAGCAGCAACTACTAAGGTCTGGTAAGCTGAAATAAATTCTTGTTTTGGGGTTTAGATACACTAACTAGTACAACATTTCTAAAACAAATCTACTGGCTACAACGAAACAGACTTCCCTGGAAACCCAAATAAAAAGGAGGGTTCCTATTTGTTCAGCACCCCTTTTGGTTGAGGAGCCCCTGCTGGTGATGTACGATACTGCAGAAAGACCATAAAATACATTTGTTCTCTTTGGGAACAACTGGATTTCTTTAATCATTTTCCAGTTCACAAATGCAGCAAGGTATAGGGGGTCCGGCAGTTTACCGGGAGGGGGGGGGGGGGGTCCCATTGGCAGGTGCAGACCTCAACACAGGGACTACCAACAACAAAACAGTTCCAGTATTCTTAGCAGTAACCTGGCTGCTAAAATGGAGATCACACATTCTCTGTGTCATTGCTCTTTATTTCTGGAATAACAATCATTGGGGGATTTTTGTACATCGGAGCGTCCACTTTAATGGATCACAAAACATGCAAACACAGAAGCTTGGTGAGTGACGGATGCCCCCCCCCCCCCCCCCCCCCCAATCTAACCCAATCCCATCTACAGAACCCACACAGTGCAATTAGTATTGTGTCAGAAACGCACATCAGCAAGTCTTTGATGAGTAATCCTTACCATATGAAGAGTGGAAGAGACAAAATACACACAATCTGGGCCTCGGTGTATATATACAAGATTCTATCTGCATCACCCTTAGATTCACCTTCAAACATTTTAACCACTTGCTGTCCAGGCCAATTTTTAAAACTTTTACACATCAGCACTTTTCCTAGAAAATTGCTTAGAACCAAAACAGAAAACAGAGGCCCTGGGGAATAAAACGGTGGCTGTTGCAACGTTTTATGTCACCCGAAATTGTTTCTCAAATACAAATTATAAAAAAAAAAAAAAAAAAAAAAAAAAAAAATACAATACAATAGAATGAATTTCAGTGCAAAAAAACTAAAACAAAAACCACCCTTTTTTTGTTGGTAAAATATAACGTTGCGTCAAGTAAAAAGATACCAAACATGTCAAGTCCTAAAACGGCGAGGAGACAGACAGGAGGGCAGGGAGCTCTGCCTATGTAAAAACACAGAGCTCCGTCCTGTTAACAGGGAAGTGATGGATTTGGTTTCCCTGCAAAGCACCTCTCTTAGTAAAAGCCACACACAGTACACAAACACTGGCCAGGCACACATTTAACCCTTTGAGCGCCTTGGATGTTTAACCCCTTCCCAGCCAGTGTCATTAGTACAGCGACAGTATAATGTCACTGGTCCGCACAGAGTGTCAGTTTGTTCGCTGCAATATCGCAGTCCCGCTATAAGTCGCTGATCATCGCCATTACTAGTACAAAAAATTAAAAAACTCCAGTATATATCCCATAGTTCGTAGACGCTAGAACTTTTGTACAAACTAATCACTTATTGCAATTTTTATTAACCAAAAACATGTAGAATACATATCGGCCTAAATTTAATTAAAAAAATAAAATTAGATTTTTTTATAGCAAAAAATATATCTGTATATAAAATGCATTAAGATAAAAAAAACTGCCTTTACAACTCCTTTAAATTTGTTATATATATATATATATATATATATATATATATACACACAGTTGTGCTCATAAGTTTACATACCCTGGCAGAATTGATGATTTCTTGGCCATTTTTCAGAGAATATGAATGATAACACAAAAACTTTTCTCTCACTCATGGTTAGTGTTTGGCTGAAGCCATTTATTATCAATCAACTGTGTTTACTCTTTTTAAAATCGTAATGAAAACAAACTACCCAAATGTCCCTGATCAAAAGTTTACATACCCCAGTTCTTAATACTGTGTATTGCCCCCCTTTAACAGTAATGACAGCTTGAAGTCTTTTGTGGTATTTGTGGATGAGGCTCTTTATCTTCTCAGATGGTGGAGCTTCCCATTCCGCTTGGTAAAAAGCCTCCAGTTCCTGTAAATTCTTGGGCTGTCTTCCATGAACGGCACGTTTTGAGATCTCCCCAGAGTGACTCAATGATATCGAGGTCAGGAGACTGAGATGGCCACTCCAGAACCTTCACTTTATTCTTCTGTATCCAATGACAGGTGGACTTGGCCTTGTGTTTTGGATCATTGTCATGTTGGAAGGTCCAAGTACGTCCCATGCAAAGCTTCCTGGCTGATGAATGAAATGTTCCTCCAGTATTTTGTGATAACATTCTGCATTCATCTTACCATCAATTTTGACCAAGTTTCCTTTGCCTATGTAGCTCACACATCCCCAAAACATCAGCGATCCACCTCCATGTTTCACAGTAGGAATGGTGTACCTATCATAGGCCTTGTTGGCTCCTCTCCAAATGTAGTGTTTATGGTTGTGGCCAAAAAGCTAAATTTTGGTCTCCAAATGACTTTGTGCCAGAAGGTTTGAGGCTTGTCTCTGTGCCGTTTGACGTATTGTAAGCGGGATACTTTGTGGAATTTGCGTAGTAATGGATTTCTTCTGGAGACTCGAACATGCAGCCCATCTTTCTTCAAGTGCCTCCTTATTGTGGATCTTGAAACAGCCACACCACATGTTTTCAGAGAGTCCTGTATTTCACCTGAAGTCATTTGTGGGTTTTTCTTTTGCATCCCGAACAATTTTCCTGGAAGCTGTGGCTGAAATTTTAGTTAATCTACCTGACCGTGGTTTGGTTTCAACAGAGCCCCTCATTTTCCACTTCTTGATTAGAGTTTGAACACTGCTGATCGGCATTCTCAATTCCTTCGCTATCTTTTTATATCCCTTTCCTGTTTTATACAGTTCTACCTTTTCCCGCAGATCCTTTGACAATTGTTTTGCTTTCCCCATGACTCAGAATCCAGAAACGTCAGCGCAGCACTGGATGAAAGATGCAAGGGTCTGTCAGGAGTCCAGAAACTTGTTGACCTTTTATACAAACACACTAATTACAAGCAAACAGATCACAGGTGAGAATGGTTACCGTTAAGCGCCATTCAAACCCCTTTGTGTCAAATTGTGTGCACGTTATCAGGCCAAAATCACCAGGGTATGGCTTCAGCCAAACACTAACCATGAGTGAGAGAAAAGTTGTGTTATTCATATTGTCTGAAAAATGGCCAAGAAATCATACATTCTGCCAGGGTATGTAAACTTATGAGAACAACTGTATATAGCTACTACAAGGGGGCCAACAAGCCTCCCTTGTGGTAGCTTTGGCCAGTGACAGCTCCTCCTTATGGAGACATCACCTCTGATGTCTCCCCTACCCTCCAAAGCCAACTATCCAAGCACAGAATGTGCTTGGTTAGCTGATTCACTGGCTGTAAAAAAAAGGAGGAGGTGGTGGGCTTAGGGTGCAATAAAAAAAAAAAAAAAAAAAAAAAAAAAAAAAGATAAACCATAGCTGTATAATTTCCAAAAGTGGCAAGATCGAAGACGAATAAGTTACGTTGATGTATAACGTGAATGGTGCTTCTGACAGCCCATAAGGTGGTGGAGTGAGGAAGCCGCACAAAATGAATGAACAGCAAAAAAAAAAATATTACCAGCTATCAGGGGGCCACGATGAGGGCTGTCCGCATGTCTGCTGCCACAACTACTGTACATTAATAGCGCACTACAGGAGAAGTAGACGGGCCCCCGGGCAGCAAACTCAGACCGGAGAGTCGGCACAAAGTTCTGTGTTACTCTGGAAACTGTCTGAGCGTGTTTGCTGGGCTGGCAGAACAGAAATAAAAGCACGGGGTAATGTACCGCATGCATTCCCCAGTGCACTTTACCAGGAGAGAGAGAGAGCGGAGAACGCCAGGGCGGCCTGTCACAAACAATCTCTTCCCCCTCACAGATCGGGTCAGGGAAATGTCAGAGGAGGCTGTACAGGGAAATCTGCACCGAGGAAACTTTTTGCAGCAACCTTCTAGAAGGTATACACTGGGCGATCGATCTGCAGGTCCTGAGGGTGGGGCTCCACTGAGGGCAAACTTCTTATAGAAACCCTATAACCCTAAATAGAATAAAATAAAACCAAATAGAATAAAACCAAATCGATTCTACATTTTTTTTCTGAATGTATATAGTCTTCATTTTAAAAAGATTTAATAACACGATGCACCTTTGAAAAGTACCCGTTGAAGCTTTATTTTTGAAAATGAATAAGCATATACTTAATTTTTTTTTTTTTTTAATACCCGGGGCACTCATGACACCGGTCCAGTACAGTGGCCCCCAAAGTAGGGCCCTGGGGGGCGGGTCACAAATAAGGGGGAGGGGGCTTTGATGGGGACGAAACATATGCGGAGGACTCAAATTGGGAAACTGATGTACAGGGGGGGACGGACATCAAATTCTATTCCATTCTGCAAATACATTTAGAAATAACTTTTTTCAGCCCATGAATATTTATTAATCATACAATGAGGCCCCTCAAAGTGAAAATTTTGAAGACCCCCTGAGCTACAGTGCCTTGAAAAAAAAAAAAAAAAAAAAAAAGTATTCATACCCCTTGAAATTTCCCACATTTTGTCATGTTACAACTAAAAACATAAATGTATTATATTGGGATTTTATGTGATAGACCAACACAAAGTGGCACATAATTGTGAAGTGGAAGGAAAATGATAAATGATTAATTGGTAATATAGTGCATTTTGGATTAATAAAAAAAAAATAAATACAAAAAATCGACTTTTATCGTGTATTTTGTAAACGTCTGGGTACCAAGATAGTCCATTCTCATTTTTTATATGGGGATTCAGTGTGGATGATCCCCAGTGTTTTCACTGAGGATGAGGAGGATGTGGATGAGGAGAATGTGGATGAGGAGAATGTGGATGAGGAGAATGTGGATGAGGAGAATGTGGATGAGGAGAATGTGGATGAGGAGAATGTGGATGAGGAGAATGTGGATGAGGAGAATGTGGATGAGGAGAATGTGGATGAGGAGAATGTGGATGAGGAGAATGTGGATGAGGAGAATGTGGATGAGGAGAATGTGGATGAGGAGAATGTGGATGAGGAGAATGTGGATGAGGAGAATGTGGATGAGGAGAATGTGGATGAGGAGAATGTGGATGAGGAGAATGTGGATGAGGAGAATGTGGATGAGGAGAATGTGGATGAGGAGAATGTGGATGAGGAGAATGTGGATGAGGAGAATGTGGATGAGGAGAATGTGGATGAGGAGAATGTGGATGAGGAGAATGTGGATGAGGAGAATGTGGATGAGGAGAATGTGGATGAGGAGAATGTGGATGAGGAGAATGTGGATGAGGAGAATGTGGATGAGGAGAATGTGGATGAGGAGAATGTGGATGAGGAGAATGTGGATGAGGAGAATGTGGATGAGGAGAATGTGGATGAGGAGAATGTGGATGAGGAGAATGTGGATGAGGAGAATGTGGATGAGGAGAATGTGGATGAGGAGAATGTGGATGAGGAGAATGTGGATGGTCCCCCCCCCCCCCCACCAAAACCTATGCACTAGAGGCCTATCCTTTATTATAGGAATTTTTCCAGGTTGTAAATCTTCTGAAAGGTCTGCTTTAACCATAACAGTGTCACTTAGCCATGCCGCTGATTATATTTCAGTTAGGTAAAGGGCTCCTCTACATGCTCAGAAGACCGATCGGCAGAAGGTCAGACACTTGGCAGACCTCATCTCAAAATTCCCAGGACTAGGCCTCCTCCTCAGGATATATTAAACTAATAACAGGATGGAAAATATTACTTCATCATAGGCAAGACTGCATATTTAGAACAATTGAAAGCTAAACTCCAGGAATTCAGCGAATCTGTAAATGTGCTGGCATACATAATAGGAGTCAAGTCCAGCGAGGTGCATGCCACTTCCTGGACTAGTCTTTTTAAAAATTTACAGACAATTTTATGGAGCTCCGAGTCATCACTTTACTCCCGCAGCCTTCAAATTTTGTGAATGGGTGCACAGAACACAAACTGCTTTGTGATAGGGGAGGGCACAGCGGCTGCATGCAACTCTGCAGCTGCTGGAAACCTATATAGAGCTTCGGGTCTCTACTCAAGTTTGTGTCCGATGGACCCATTTGTGGTTGCATGCTGGGTGAAGAGCCCATCCTGATTCTTAACCAGTTCCTGCCCAGGGTACGTCATATAACGTCATGGACTTTGAGTAGCGATATCTGTATGATGGGTGCAGCTGCAGGCATCATCCAGATATTTTTAAGCCAGCGATTCTCTGCACCGTAAGAACAATCATAGTGGCAGTTCAGCCGCTTGATCGTTCTTACAGGCAGCAGGAGGGAACATCCCCCCCATACCCCCTCCCGCCAACCCTCTGGTGCTTCTCCCGGCTCACCCGTGTGATCAGTGAGTCGGAGAATAAAGTGGATGCCGCTGGAAGTTTACCATAGAGATTTCTGGTGACCAGATGTCCCCAGTCATCTCTATGACCCTTGGAGGGCCGGGAGCAACGTTATGACGTCATGTCCGGGCCAGAAGTAAACAAAGCCAGGGACTCGGCTGGAAAGGCCGAGAGTTTTTTTTTTTTTGATCTCAGCCTTTCCAGACAGCAGGAGAGAGAAATGTGGGGTCTTGCTGACCCCACATCTCTCTATAAAGAGGACCTGTCATGTACTATTCCCATTACAAGGGATGTTTATATTCCTCGTAAAAGGAATGAAAGTGATCAAAATTTTTTTTTAAAGAGAAGGTGTAAAAAAAAAAAAATTATATAATATATATATATATATATATATATATATATATATATATATATATATATATATATATATATATAAAAACATTTAATGCGCACCCGTCCGCTCACGTGCAGAAGCGAACGCATACGCAAGTCGCACCCACATATGTAAACGGCGTTCAAATCACACGTTAAGTATTGCAGCGTGCGTTAAAGCAAAGGTAACAATTCTAGCCCAAGACCTCCTCTAACTCTAAACATTTAGCCTGTAAAAAAACTTTTAAAGTGTATGGAGATTTTTAAGTACCAAAGTTTGGCGCCATTCCACGAGTGTGCGCAATTTTAAAGCACGTGTTCGGTATCAATTTACTCAGCATAACATTTTTCACATTATAAAAAAAAATTGGGCTAACTTTGCGGATTTTTTTTTAATTCATGAAACAGTTTTTTGTTTTTTTAAAACGCGTTTGAAAAATCATTGCGCAAATATTGTGCGACATAAAAAGTTGCAACAACTGCCATTTTATTTCCTAGGGTCTCTGCTTAAAAAACATATATAATGTTTGGGGGTTCTGAGTAATTTTCTAGAAAAGAAAAAAAAATGATGATTTTTTACACGTAGGAGCAAAGTGCCAGAATTGGCCCGAATGGTAAGTGGTTAGTTTACAATTAACATTTTATGGAGCACTGGAAGCATAGCTATATTTCCAGCGCTTTAACCCTGGACCTACTGAATTCAGCTCCAGCAGCTGCAGACTATGATCAGAGGGATACATCCCAAATTCCGCACACCATACAGACCCATCCGTCACAAAGTAATAGCAGCCTCAGCTTAACGCAGTCTAAGCCAAACTGAAACGTTTCGCCTTGCCAACGATCGACTACATGGCTAAGCCCCGGGATGCGGCTTACACAGGGTGGAGCTGAGGCTGCTATTACTTTTGTGACAGACGGGTCTGTATGGTGTGCGGCATTTGGAACATCCAGTCTGCAGCTGCTAGAGCTGAAACCAGAAGCTCCAGAGTTGGAACGCTGGAATTATAACTATGGTCCCAGTGTTCCGTAAAATGTAAATTAAAGTGATATTACAGGTTTTTTTTTTTTTTAAACAAGCATGTCACACTCACCTGCTCCGTTTAGTGGTTTTGCACAGAGGAGCCCCGATCCTCCTCTTCTTGGGTCCCCCACCGGCGCTCCTGGCCCCTCCCTCTTGTTGCAAGCAATACGGCACCCAAGCAGGCTTGTATTCCGAGTCGTGGCTCTGAATGTCCAATCACCCACAGCGCCTCATCCCCAGCCTCTCTCTCCTTATGGGCTCACTGGCTGTGACCGACAGCAAATGGGGAGGGAGAGTTCCTGGAGAGCCTAGGCTCTCGTGCACGTGGCTGGATCGAGATGGGGCTCAGGCAAGTATTAGGGGAGGCTGCTGCACAGAGAAGGTTTTTTTTTTTACCTTCACGCATAGAATGCATAAAAGGTAAAAAAGCTTGAGCCTTTACAACCACTTTAAAGTGATAAGTCAATGAGGTGGCATGCACCTGGTTAGACCCAACCCCCTAGTAATCCAGAACAATTTTCCTGCAAGAAGCTGAATTCCTGGAGTTCAACTTTAAGACTGACTATTCAGAAGCTTCAACCCATAAATCCTTGGGATTGTTGTAGAATTGTCTATCGATTACATCATACAGCAAACATCAATACAAAATATAATGGGAGTTCATGTAAAAAGAGAGCACTATAAACAGAAGGGACTTGGACCTGAGGGGTGACATCACCCATTTTCACAAAGACTCAAGGCTTCATTAATTCTGTATTTTTCTCGGGTGTCATCAAATGCGGTAAATTGCCTCCAGGACGAGTTCCAGCCGTCCTGATATCCAACACCATGCAACTATCTCAGCATTTCCCACAGGGTGTTCATGGAGCCAGGTGAGGCTGAACACCAATCACAGAACGGCTGCGGCTATCTCTATACAAGAAAAGCTGGTCGCTCACATTGGAGTTTAATTCTGCCGATAAGTTGCATCATTTCCATATGAATCGGATATCTCCGGAATAAAACACTAACATGGAAAGTGTCTATTATAGGCCGGAATACATTATCCCTGGAATCCAACATTCTCTCAGACTACAGAATGACAAAATCAGAACCGCGCCGTCTCATCTCCATGGAATCATTACTCATTCATGAACCATCAATTTTTCAATCAGCTGTGAGATTCATTAATCAGAATCAGTGGAGACTCGGCACACAACACGCTACCCGTTCCCAGGTTATTACATATTTACAGGGTGGCTGGTGACACGCTGCGCCGTCATTTACAGCCGCCGTTCAATCAACAGAACTTCCACACAAAAAAAAAAAAAAAAAAAAGGAAACATGTCAGTGAGAACCAAGAACAGCCATTGGCTAAACAGTCACACTGGCCAGAGGGACTACAAGTTCCAGCAGGAGATCCCAACCAGCAGCCTGAGTTAGACATAAAGGCTCTCACTAAATATGAACATTAGGAGTCTTACAAATGGTAAATTTACACCATGTTAAATCTCTCTCTCTATATATATATATATATATATATATATATATATATATATATATATATATATATATATATAAAAATAGATCTCCGTTTATTCATATATTGGCTATAGATTTTCTCCTTTTATTTATATACTTATATATGAATGAATAAAAAGGAGAAAATCTATAGCCAATATATGAATAAAAGGAGAAATATGATATATATATATATATATATATATATATATATATATATATATATATATATATATATATATATATATATATATATATATATACACACACATACACACACACACACACACACTTTTATATACTATATTATCTATTTATATAGTCCCAAAATCTTACAAAGCACGTTACAAACAAAAAGAAAGCTCACATGCTCCAGAGCACCCTCCGATCTAGAACTTTTTTCTAATCGTATTTTAACATGGAACAGAGATGTATAATCCGAGGACATTTGGGCAATGTGCGGCCCAATTATAATCCCATCAGTAAAAAATTTTCAGCCAATTTTGCCGCATACAGCATTGATGTGATATTACACCATCAGAGTTATAAACTTTCTGTAGCCGATTTAGGCCTCATACAGGCAGCACGTTTCTTTACCCTAGCGCCCAAGGAATACAATCCTCTCCATTAGCATCCATTACCGCGCAAACAATCCTAAACGCGTCAGTTAGTCTTCATGTATACTAGTAGCAGCAGCTTTTATTGCCAAAAGCTCCTCAACTCCATAAAAGCCTATGAGGTTAATTTACTAAAGGCAAATCCACTGTGCAGTACAATTTCACTGCAACTGCAGTTGTTGTAGATCTGAGAGGAAGCTCTGAAGCGAGGAGGAAGGAAGCTCTGAAGCGAGGAGGAAGGAAGCTCTGAAGCGAGGAGGAAGGAAGCTCTGAAGCGAGGAGGAAGGAAGCTCTGAAGCGAGGAGGAAGGAAGCTCTGAAGCGAGGAGGAAGGAAGCTCTGAAGCGAGGAGGAAGGAAGCTCTGAAGCGAGGAGGAAGGAAGCTCTGAAGCGAGGAGGAAGGAAGCTCTGAAGCAAGGAGGAAGGAAGCTCTGAAGCGAGAAGGAAGGAAACTCTGAAGCGAGGAGGAAGGAAACTCTGAAGCGAGGAGGAAGGAAACTCTGAAGCGAGGAGGAAGGAAACTCTGAAGCGAGGAGGAAGGAAACTCTGAAGCGAGGAGGAAGGAAACTCTAAAGCGAGGAGGAGCTCTGCTGATTTTTATCATCCAATCATGTGCAAGCAAAAATGCCATTTTCCTTGCATGTCCCTCTCAGATCTACAGCGACAGAACTTCGAAGTGCATTGGCAGTGCAAAGTGGATTTGCCTTTCGTAAATAAACCAGTGTGTCCATGTATACATAGGCTTTTAGCAAAATTTAGGAGCTGCTGTGGTTAGATGAGGTTCAAGCTTCCTCTCCTGAATGCGGAAGAATTGCGTTCAAGATAGGAACATTTTAACCGCCAGCTGTGGGAAACCGCAAAACACAGGAAAACTGCGGTGCGATCCCGGCCCCTTACCACGTGACCAGCTGTCAGCCAACGACAGCTGATCACGTGATGTAAATAGAAGCAGCTTGAGAAAAAAAAAAAAAAAAAAGCCGATTACCTGCTTGTGTAAACGGGACATCAGTACTGCACATGGAGAGCCACTACCGCCTCATCAGTACACAGTGCCACCTACCAATGCCACCTATCAATGCCCACCAGTGCCTCATCATAGGTGCCAATTATCAGTGCTGCCTATCGGTGCCACCCATCAGTGCCGCCTCATCAGTGCACATCAATGAAGGAGAAAAATTATATGTTTGCAAAATTTTATAACAAATTTTCAATCTTTTTTTAAATTTTAGCAAAAAATAGAAACCCCGAGCAGTGATTAAATACCACCAAAAGAAAGTTATTGGTGTGAAAAAAAAATGATAAAAATTTAATTTGGGTACAGTGTAGCATGACCGCGCAATTGTCATTCAAAGAGTGACAGCACTGAAAGCAGAAAATTGGCCTGGGCAGGAAGGGGGTTTAAGTGCCCAGTAAGGAAGTGGTTAATGTTTTTCTTCCCACACACTCCAAAGACCTGCTGGGAGGTTAATTGGCTCCTGTCTGAATTGGCCTCAATGTGTATGAATGAGTTAGGGATCTTGGATTGTAAGCTCCTTGAGGGCATTGACTGATGTAAATGTATAATAAATATGTAAAAATGCTGCATAAATTGAAAGCGCTATACAAGTACCTGTAATGAGTAAAAGTAAATGTGCATTTTTCCACCCAAAACATTCATCTTCTGTGCAATTAATTTTGTTTTTTTCCCCCCGATTGTAAACGCCTGTGTGTTCACGGACATATAGGTCAATAGGGGGCGTTTTAGCCTAGCAGGGCTTATTGACGTCATCACATTGATCCAGGAAGTGCTCTGGCTATTGCTTTACTAGATGATGCAGAGGCTGGAGCCTTAAAAAGGGACCTTAGACCCATATACAGTGGAACTGTGCAACTTATAACATCCAAGTGAAAGATAGAACACCAACATGTAAAGTAAAAACAAAAACAAAAACCCAAACAATCACCGAGTTGGAAAAAGGACCCCCCCTCCTTTGTGTCAGTATTTTTTGGACCCCCTTTTGCTGCAATTCCAGCCTTTCGTCTGGTGGAATTTGTCCTGGGTAACTTTGCACATCTATACTTTGCAATATTTGCCCGCTTTTCTTTGCAGAACTGCTCAACTTCAGTTACATTTGATGGTGAGCGTTTGTGGACTGCAGTCTTCAATCATGCCACAGATTTTCAACGGGGCTCAAGTCTGGGCTCTGACTAGGCCATGCAAGGACATTCACCTTTTTCTCCTCCAACCACTGTGTGCTCATTGTTGCGGTGTGCTTTGGATCATTGTCATGTTGGAAGATAAACCTTTTTCCCCCCACTGACAATTTTCTGCCAGTAGAGGACAGCAGATTTTCCTCAAGAATTTGACGGTAATTTGCCCCATCCATTTTTCCTTCTATCCTGACAAGTGCTCCATCCCTGCTACAGGATATTACCCCCCTCCATAACATGATATTACCCTCCTCCATGCTTTACTGTAGGAATAGTGTTATCCAGATGAATTACCACCAGACATATCATTTGGTGTGAAAAAAAAAAAAAAAAAAAAAAAAAAGAAAAGAAACGTCTGCACATCCAGAGGTACCGATTGCCTATTTTTTGAGGATACCAACGGAAACCAACATAGTCACAGACGCATTTCACACATTCATCCTGTGCTTAATCATTGCTATGACTAAAATTCCTGATCTTATATAGACCGCCCCCGTGGTTACAGGTGTTCAGGGGGCGGTAATATTCAGCAACAAATACACAACACGATCAATCATGCAGCTCCAGACTTTAAAAAGAATGAGTAAAATCTTTGAATGAAAGTTCATATCTGTGTGTGAATCAAGGAATCATTAAACAACAAAATACAACAAACAAATGTAGCCAAATATGCTTCCAAGCAGGGGGGGAGCTAATCCTAAATAAAAAGCTACAAAACAAAAAAGTAGTATCGTTTGGTGTTGATGTGGCTTCAGAATCTTCAAGGTGCATTTTGGCAAAGCTCAGTGGTGACCGCATGTGGCCTTTGAGTGTCTTTTCTTGCACCCCTCCCATACAAGCCACATTTGTCACATGTGCACAATAACCACTCTAGAGTTGCCTTTTGGCAGCCTCTGACCAGTTTCCTCCTGGCTCTTTTATCAAGTTTGGAGTGACGTCCTGATCCAGGGAGGGTCTTTGTTGTACCAAATACCTTCCACTTCTTAATAATAAAAGTCACTCTGCTTCTAGGCAATGATAAAGCCTTTGTATCCAACTCCTGACTTGTGCCTGTCCACAACTAACCCGGATCCAGCTGACAGTGCCTTGCCACCCAGAGTTGTTTGCTTCAGTTGCACTACCAGGGACTGAAATGCTCCAGGAAAGCTTTTTTCATGCTGAGCTATTCAGCACGACCCCAGCTGATCACAGTTGAGCATCAAATGGCTTTGTGTGCCATTGAGGTGGTGATTAGCTACACCTGATTACGTTTACAAGTCATTTTTAGGAGGGGGGGGATCTTAAACTCCGTGATTGTTTTTGGATCCCCCCGACGTTGGTGTTCTTTTGCTTAGATGTTATATGTTGCACTGAGTAAATACAGCTGGATAAAACAAAAACTGCTCGAGGTCCATCACCCACAGGACACCGAGGTCTCACAAAAGGTCCATCACCCACAGGACACCGAGGTCTCACAAAAGGTCCATCACCCACAGGACACCGAGGTCTCACAAAAGGTCCATCACCCACAGGACACCGAGGTCTCACAAAAGGTCCATCACCCACAGGACACCGAGGTCTCACAAAAGGTCCATCACCCACAGGACACCGAGGTCTCACAAAAGGTCCATCACCCACAGGACACCGAGGTCTCACAAAAGGTCCATCACCCACAGGACACCGAGGTCTCACAAAAGGTCCATCACCCACAGGACACCGAGGTCTCACAAAAGGTCCATCACCCACAGGACACCGAGGTCTCACAAAAGGTCCATCACCCACAGGACACCGAGGTCTCACAAAAGGTCCATCACCCACAGGACACCGAGGTCTCACAAAAGGTCCATCACCCACAGGACACTGAGGTCTCACAAAGGTCCATCACCCACAGGACACTGGGATCTCACAAAGGTCCATTACCCACAGGACACTGGGGTCTCACAAGGTCCATCACCCACAGGACACCGAGGTCTCACAAGGTCCATCACCCACAGGACACCGAGGTCTCACAAGGTCCAACACCTACAGCAGGGGTCTCCAAACTATGGTCCTCCAGTTGTTCAGGAACTACAATTCCCATCATGCCTAGTCATGTCCGAAGGGCAGTTTTACAATGTCTCCTGGGAGGTGTAGTTCTGTAGGGTTTTGTGTAACCCTACACACACACTCAGATTTTCTGTAAACCTGTGCTCGGGTTTATCGAACAGTCCACCTAGAGTAGAAGATTTGCTTTAGGCAACAGAAGAGAAATCCAAATCAGACAATCCAGGATATGGACAGGCAGAGCCTTCCCTCAGGTTAAAGATATCTGATAATGAGAAACAGCCGTCCACAAAAGGGGCAGAAACCGAGGGAAACTATGGTAATTGTATCACTCCAGGTGACCCAAGCTGGGTATGGAATGATTGCAATTTGGGCAGTTCAGCAGGGACCAGACAAATTTTGATCTGTGTGTGGCCCTCCCTGTTCAACAGCAATCAATCGTTAGATCAGTTTGTTGAACCAACACACTTGAAAACTCTGGTCGATCAGTGGCTGCAGGCACTGATTATTGTATTCTGATAGCAGCGGGAGCCGCAGGGGCTATTCCTCCATCCATCCTATGCAGGAGGAACCATCTACGTCTATAGCTTAACTCCAATTAAAATGTAACAACCTGAAGGAAATTGGCCTTCTGTTGGCTTTCATAAACATCAACATCCTCCATGTTCTACATCCTGCACCCTTTGATTTCTGGAGAGAATTATAATTATATATATTTATTTTTTGAAGCGTTAGATCCCCGTATTACTTCATTTTATGAGTAATAATCAAAGATCTTGACACAATAAAGAAGGCATGGCAAGTTCAACTTCAGGGGTGCAAACACTTGAAGCATCAGGGTTATAAATACTGTAGCTCGACTCTAAGGTGCTTTAGCACTTCAATGTGTCTGAAGTGCTTGTCCAAAACAAGTTAGAAGGGGAGTGTAAACCCCATAAATTCATTGCCTTGTTCATATTGGCTTGTTATGAGCAAACACCAATATTAAAAGATTTAGCATGCTTATGTTTTTGGTCTAGCATTATACTTTTTATTTCTACAGGTGGCGCTTAAAGGTAATTTAGCTTATTGTGTTGAACGAAAATGTAAAAAAACCTGATCGTGTGTACTAGGCTTAATCTTCCAATGAGGAACTTGCTCCTGTGAAAAGTCTGATCAGGGATTTTTCCTTTTCGGAGAAGTTTCCTCTAATTTTCTGAGGTGTCTAGAGAAAGTAAATATCACCCCCCCCCCCCCACCCCACCAATAAAACCCACCACGGTCAGTGGATGTATTTACTGCTTTATCCAACATGAGATATTTTTGTTAAGACACGCTTTAAGCCCTTTAAGTCTTTCAGCATTTGCTGTAATTTCTTTAAATACTTTTCATTTTATAGGCAAATAAATTTCAGTACTCTTATACAAAGGTTATATTTTGATAATTCTCTACCTTCCTTTAATACTTGCCTTCCTTCCTTCCTTTCTGGTCCCCAGATGTTCCATTCTAGAGATCACATTAAACCCAAAGCCATTTTTTTTCCTTTTAACTTGGAGTTCATAAAAAGGACAGACTGATCAATAAAAATCAGCGCCAAATGAACCGATTGCAACTCCAATAAGAACATTTGAAGAGTAGTTACACAATTGCTGGAAAGTACTGCGCAAAAAAGACCAAACCTTTGCTGCCAGCTTTCTAGTAAAGCATTGAAGGAGAACCTGGGTGGCAGCACGTACGGTTGTCATACCATCAGTCCCCACTGTGCGTTTTATAGATGCAGGTGACAGCAAAGCCCTGCTTAAAAGACCACCCAGCGTTCATTAACCAATTGTGCTCACACCTTCCAATCATAATATGACAGCTCTGCTGGGCTTCACATTGGCTCAGCAAGCAACGTGGTGGTTTACTTAATTAGGGACATCAATTTTCTAAAGCAACAGTTTTTAGGCTGAGGACAAAATACAAGTCTCGGCATGATTAAGCAGTCGATAACTGGGGCCTGTAGTTCCTCTGTTTCTGTATAGTGGACAGCGCAGAACTAGACACCAAACAGATCACTGATTTAATAATAAGCTCTAGGATCATGAGGCATCCCAAGTGCCTCATCTGGAGGGAAACAAAATGGCATTATGCTGGAAAATCAAAACACAGACACTGGTCTTTACCAGATGAAGGTCAGCTGGATGTATCTGCTGGTACCATAATGCATCCATCACCTCCCAATTATACTGGTGACTGATCAGGCAAAAATATTCCTATTTTCAAAAAACATTCATACTCTACAGTAGGGGGTCTCAAAACCTTATAAACGAAGGGACACTTTACTGTCCTTCAAACTTTAGAGGGGCCAAACTGTGACCAGTGGGGAAAGAAAATGTCCTGACCTCAGCGGCAGGACCAGTGCCCCATCGCTGGTGTCAGCGGCAGGACCAGTGCCCCATCGCTGGTGTCAGCGGCAGGACCAGTGCCCCATCGCTGGTGTCAGCGGCAGGACCAGTGCCCCATCGCTGGTGACAGCGCCAGTGCCCCATCGCTGGTGACAGCGCCAGTGCCCCATCGCTGGTGACAGCGCCAGGACCAGTGCCCCATCGCTGGTGACAGCGCCAGGACCAGTGCCCCATCGCTGGTGACAGCGCCAGGACCAGTGCCCCATCGCTGGTGACAGCGCCAGGACCAGTGCCCCATCGCTGGTGACAGCGGCAGGACCAGTGCCCCATCGCTGGTGACAGCGGCAGGAACTATGTCCCACTGTTGCTGTCCCCAGGCTACAGTTTGGAGATCACTGCTCTACAGCAATGAGCAAGACTTGAGTGTTGGTGCCTATAGCAACTCCATCTCATGCACTATTTATCATGAACTAGACTAACTGAAATATATGCACTGAAGCCGACGGGTCCTGAGGACTCTCCACCAGGTAAACAGTGCCCTAGTCTCCTGAAATGCACCCGGAGAGCTTTTACATCTCCACTCGGATGTCCCAGATAATCCCTAATAAATAAAATGCTGCAACATCTGTGCCCTGCACGCCTATCCAGATTGTGAATGCACTTACATAACAGAAAATCTATTAATGCGGGGGAAACGTGCAGCCTTTTCTCAGCGCTGCCCCATATTAAAAGGTGAGGGATGTGGAAACATACCATGCTGAGAAATGAGCTGCTCACAGGGAGGTGAAGACAGGTTAGGGCTGGCTTCATCTGCCTTCTTCTCTATGGTCTTGTGTTCAAAGTTGCCTTCTACTTTTTTAAGCTCAGGGAAACTGCAGGGTGGGCTGGATAGAGGCTCCCACTTTAACTCATTCTTGGCATTCCCACCGCTGGGTTCCAGAGTCTCCTCTAGCTTTGTCAGATGCCTCCCTAGGTCCAGCAGCTCCTGATTGGTTGAAGCAGATCCATCTTTAGCTTGATCATTCATGTCTATCTTTGGAGAGGCACTGTGGCCCATTATCTCATGCCTTGCGTTAAAGTCATATCCCACAGTTTGCTCCTCAGCGACTGTCATTGACCTCTTCATTGAATGGCTTGGCTTCTTCTGCAGACTGGTTGGTGTGTAGTTCAGACCACCAGGTGGTGACACTAGTGTTAAGTTTTCTTTTGTCCCTTGAGCCTCAGGGTATTTATCAGCAATATTGACAGGAGGTGGGACAGCCAAATGGGAGCACTCTGACATTGCACGCCTTATCGCCTTCCTCTGATATGATGTTCTATCAAGTAGAAGAAAATCATCAAGCCTGTCATCAGCATCCACCTCAGCTGCATCTTCATCTAGGTTGCGGACACTGTTGGCAGGGTCAGGTTTGGTGTCCTCTTGGGCTAGTTCCACCAGGGTGGTTGGAGGCTGAGATTTGGCATCTGCCATCTGGAAAGCACTCTGAATTTGGTTCTTCACCATGCCCTCAGAGAATGCATTCTTAGAGACATCAGATCGTAAAGGGTTAGTATTGTCATGCCACATGCTCGTATTGTGGTTGGAAAAGGACTTCTGGTCATTGTCATTTGTGGCCAGGCTGATTAGAGTCTCTTCCTCAAAGTTTGTCTTCTGCGCTGCTTTCTCTCGATCGGTAATTGCTTTGATTTGTCCAAACCCATCAGACTGTCCAGCGAAAGCCAGGGGCACCTCGGCAGGCTTGGAGCTCAAAAAAGGTTCTGCAGGGAACGAAACCCCTCCGAACTGATCGGCACCAGACAGGATCTGGCTACCCTTGTTCTGCCATTCGCAATCCATCTTTTCTTTGGGTCCGAGTTGCACGCTTTTGTCTAGTTTCGTCTCGAAGAAGCACAGCTTGTCCTCGTCGGTAAAGCCAACATTTTTGCTGAGCCCGTCTTTAATTTGTCCGCCAGCATTCACATTCAGCCCTATTTCGTTCAGTTTGCCCTCTGTCCTCTGCCATTCAAACTCCGTTTTGGCAAAGTCTCTGGGGGACTCTGAGGCTGGAAAGCAGTCCGGGTTCCTGGCATTGCACAGAGGGCTGTATTCAGAGAGTGCAGGGGGCTGCTGGTTAGAGAACGACATTGTTGCTGCCTAGCTTGCCCTGGTTTCTGCAAAGACTAGCAGAGAATGAGCCTGCCTCGCTGCGTGACATCACATCTGCTCCTGTGCGTTCATGGAAAATATTAAATCCCCACCTCCGAGTCCCTCCCCCCACCACAGACTGTCAAGCACACGCTGCTCTACACAATACTGTTCATGGCCAGCAAACCAGGGATGTTGAACATGGAACGAGTGAACAAAAGCATCTCCATCACAACATCTCAGACTGCTGAACTCCAACATATAAAACATCACACTTTATATCCATTAAACACTGTCCAATGACTGTGGACATGCAAGGTGTGATACGAGAGCTATATGGTTTCCCCTTTCAATTCCAAGAAGTCATCCTAGAGAGAAAAAAAAAAAATGAATGATGACTGCTTACTTTGGTTTGGAATGGACATTGCTCCATCCTGGATGAGGGTTAATTTTGAAAGCTTACTTTAAAATTAAAAGGAAAAATACAGCAATGGATGGGGATGTTGACCATCACAAGTTACACGGAAAAAACAAAAAACAAAAAAACAAAAAACGACATCTTAAATTTTGCCACCCATAAAGCAGTCCCAGAACTATAAAAAGAGAATATTTAAAATATGTAAACACTAAATGACTTGATTACCTAAAGCGCTGTGGTTCAATGTCTCCTCTTTTTATATAAAATATATGGTTGTCCCCTTTTTTCCCCTCTCATCTTACATCTCCGTGCTGCAGACTTCCACACACCCCTCTTCACAACCATCAGCTGTCTCCATGTACTCCAGTCATGGCTGCATTGTATTACTCCCGGTGGGTCTCCTGAAGGGATACCTATGCAATGTGTTGGCACGGCTGATAGTACTTGCCTCCAATGGAGAGCACTTTGGAGAAAAGTAGAGAATGTTGTCACCCTAGGAAGTGTCTGAACAGGGACCTTTGCGGTGGGATCAGCATTTTTTTTTTTTCTTTTTTCTTTAATTAGAATTACAAATTGTTTTAAAATGTTAGAGCCTGAGATTTCATTGATTTAAAGCGGAGCCCTGGGATTTTTTACCATGCAATGGAGCGACTCTGCGCTGCAAACATTAAAAGGCTCATTACCTAGGAATTTCAGGTATGGATATTTTATGCAGAGCTGCATTGGTCCAGTTTGGACCAATAGGACCATGTATGGCCGATACCCCTGGAATCTGGAAATCACTGAAGTAAACACTGCTACTCCAATGATCTCCACTTGCTTTCTGGGATCCCATGGCGAGCAGCTGGCATGCTGCATTCTGAACACAGGTGGTCGGCCGCTTGTCACAGGCACCATACAGAGAGTAATTTTCATTCGCTGAATCAAAGCTTTCTCCGATTGGACGAGGTGTAGAGCATAGCATAAAGGTCTCAACCCATTCTGAACACAGGTGGTCAGCTGCTTGTCACAGGTACCATTCAGAGAATGATTTGCATTGGCTGAATCAAAGTATTCTCTGATTGGATGTGGTGTGTACAGCATTGCATAAAGGTCTCAACTCTTCACCTCGTTCAGGGAGCACTTTGCATTCATTCAGAAATGACAGAGCAGCCAGCCTCCTGTGTTCAGAATGCAGCCGGGCACACACTAAGCATGGGACCCCCGGGGAAGCAAGTAGAGACCACTGGAGTACCGGTGCCTACCTCAGATTTCCACTTTCTGGCATTACCGCATCGCATCTCCACGTCGTCCAAACAGAAAACTCATTCATTCAGACATTGCAAAGCATTCTCTGAATGGCACCTGTTCTGAGCGGCTGACCTCCTGCTTTCAGAATGCAGCAGGCCACATTCGACACAGGAACTGGATGTCGAGTTTACTGGAGTAGCGGTGTACTAGCGGTGTCTACTTCAGTGATTTTCAGCTTCTATGGGGCCATGGCCAGGTATGATATATGCAAACTCACATTGGTCCTAGATGGACTAATGTATATAATATACATACCTGTAATCATAAAACAGAGGGTGCACCAGCCTAGTGCATTATCCTCAAACCATGTCTATTATAAAGAAAAGTGGTAATATACTCACAAACCAACAGGTGAATCAAAGCTGGTCATAAAACAACAGGATCTTCAAAACTTCAACACATCACCTCATAACAGGACAATAAAAATGAATAAATGAATGAATTTTGTGGGAGTCCAAAAGTGAGGAGAGGCAAGTCCCTCGAAATGTGTAGGCTCTGCGGAAGAGGGAAGTCATTCGAAAACGAGTTAGCCTGTTTGGAGGACTGAGGAAGAGGGAAGTCCCTTGAAACCTGTTAGAATGTTGGGGGGCTCTGGGGAAGAGAGAAGTCCCTTGAAAAGCTTTATATTGGATATTTATTGTCCCGTTATGAGATGTGACGTATCGAAATCTTGAAGATCATGTTGTATTAGGACAAGCTTCGAGGCACCTGTTGGTTTGTGAGTTTATTACTTATCACTTTAATAGCAAGACATGGTTTGAGGATGAAGCACTTGGCTGGTGCGCCCTCAGCTTTGTTTTAGGATTTCAGTGTATTCAGAACCGTGGCCCCCCCAGCCCAGTCTTGAGAGGGCAGCAAGGCATGGCATATCCACAAAAGCCAGGATGGGAAAATAGGCAACTGTTACCTTTAGGGTCCACTCAAGCACAGGAGGCTGTGTACCTGTTAATCTGTTTTGGAAACCTATACCTGAAACCCCAGCGAAAATTCTGGAAAATTATTTAAAGCGATACTAAAGTCTGTTATTTTGAAACAAAACAAAAAAAAAAAAGTGTTATACTTTCCTGCACTGTGGAGGTGGTCTTGCACAGAGCAGCCCAGAGCAGTTTGCTATGGGGGCACCTAAGCTGAGCCACAGCTCACCATGTCCAGACACTGAGCTGCATCCCGGCCTTGCCCCTTTTTCTCCTCATTGGCTGACTGACTGACTGAAAGCAGTGGTAGCCAATGACGCTTTGCTTCTGTCTCAGCCAATGAGGAGGGAGAATCCCGAGCAGCCAAATCTCTGCTTCAACACTCCTGGACAGAGAGGGACCTCTTGTATTAGGGGGGCTGCTGCACACTGAAGGTTTTTTTTTTTTTTTTTATCCTAATGCATAGAATGCATTAAGATAAAAACCTGACTTTAGAACAGCTTTAAAAGCATATGTGAAAATTTAGTGACCGCTTTTAATTGTTACCCAATCATTGACCACGTAAACACTACAGCTGTGGCAATATTAAGCCCACCTCAGGCTGTATGTGACAGAAGGCAGCAGAGGGGGCATGTCTGAAAACGGCAGCACTGGGGGGAGGAGGGCCCTCATCTCAAAGTTCCAGTTTACACCAGAGTGCATATTTGATCTGGATGTCCCCTCCTGGATATGAAGAGAGAAGGGACGTGAGAGTCACAGGAGTGATTGAACACAAATCACACATCTTGGCAGTTCACGCATGTATTTAGTAGCGTTATGCCTGGAGGTCTGTAGTTTAAAATAAATCTACATACATCTGTTAGAATGATTTCACAGATACAGTGTTCGTAACGTCTGCTGGAGACTGAGCCGGAAACCATGCAAGATCTGTTTATCTATATCTGACAGATGTGCAATGTAAACCGCAAGTATCGACATCAACCACATAACCACAGTATTACAACTCCTACACGCAGCAATAGAGAAAAATAAAAAACAAAACAAAAAAAAAAAAAAAAAAACAAACAATTCCTCCATCTTCACACTGACATCACATATCTGCAGGTCAACAGAGCCAAAGTCAGACAAAATCTGGACCATTCTATGCTGCGACTGTCACAGGACAGAATCAACCCAGGAGAAGCTTCATCATCTCTGAATCTCTTCTCTAAAGCGTATGTATAGACCAAATTTCTCTGTATTTTTGGAAGGACTTAAACCCCTGTCCATTTTTTTAATGTTTGAGTAAGGACCAGGTGTGCGAGGAGGAAAGTGCCAAAAGCAGAGCGTATGAAGTCCAGATTCAGACAAGGTCATAAAAAGTAAACATTTTCCGGCATCTGCTGTACGCTTCTCTCCCATGTAGTGGTACATCACTCTTCTTCAAGCCCTCTCCTGCAGCTGTATACCACACTTCTTCAAACCCTCTCCTGCAGTTGTATACCACTCTTCTTCAAACCCTCTCCTGCAGTTGTATACCACTCTTCTTCAAGCTCTCTCCTGCAGTTGTATACCACTCTTCTTCAAGCTCTCTCCTGCAGTTGTATACCACACTTCTTCAAACTCTCTCCTGCAGTTGTATACCACTCTTCTTCAAGCTCTCTCCTGCAGTTGTATACCACTCTTCTTCAAGCTCTCTCCTGCAGTTGTATACCACACTTCTTCAAACTCTCTCCTGCAGTTGTATACCACTCTTCTTCAAACCCTCTCCTGCAGTTGTATACCACTCTTCAAGCCCTCTCCTGCAGTTGTATACCACTCTTCTTCAAGCTCTCTCCTGCAGTTGTATACCACTCTTCTTCAAGCTCTCTCCTCTGCAGTTGTATACCACTCTTCAAGCCCTCTCTCCTGCAGTTGTATACCACTCTTCTTCAAGCCCTCTCCTGCAGTTGTATACCACTCTTCTTCAAACCCTCTCCTGCAGTTGTATACCACTCTTCAAGCCCTCTCCTGCAGTTGTATACCACTCTTCTTCAAGCTCTCTCCTGCAGTTGTATACCACTCTTCTTCAAGCTCTCTCCTCTGCAGTTGTATACCACTCTTCAAGCCCTCTCTCCTGCAGTTGTATACCACTCTTCTTCAAACCCTCTCCTGCAGTTGTATACCACTCTTCAAGCCCTCTCCTGCAGTTGTATACCACTCTTCTTCAAGCTCTCTCCTGCAGTTGTATACCACTCTTCTTCAAGCTCTCTCCTCTGCAGTTGTATACCACTCTTCAAGCCCTCTCTCCTGCAGTTGTATACCACTCTTCTTCAAGCCCTCTCCTGCAGTTGTATACCACTCTTCAAGCCCTCTCCTGCAGTTGTATAGCACTCTTCTTCAAGCTCTCTGTATACCACTCTTCAAGCCCTCTCCTGCAGTTGTATACCACTCCTCTTCAAGCCCTCTCTCCTGCAGTTGTATACCACTCTTCAAGCCCTCTCCTGCAGTTGTATACCACTCCTCTTCAAGCCCTCTCCTGCAGTTGTATACCACTCTTCAAGCCCTCTCCTGAAGTTGTATACCACTCCTCTTCAAGCCCTCTCCTGCAGTTGTATACCACTCTTCAAGCCCTCTCCTGCAGTTGTATACCACTCTTCTTCAAGCCCTCTCCTGCAGTTGTATACCACTCTTCTTCAAGCCCTCTCCTGCAGTTGTATACCACTCTTCAAGCCCTCTCCTGAAGTTGTATACCACTCCTCTTCAAGCCCACTCCTGCAGTTGTATACCACTCTTCAAGCCCTCTCTCCTGCAGTTGTATACCACTCTTCAAGCCCTCTCCTGCAGTTGTATACCACTCTTCTTCAAGCCCTCTCCTGCAGTTGTATACCACTCTTCTTCAAGCCCTCTCCTGCAGTTGTATACCACTCTTCAAGCCCTCTCCTGCAGTTGTATACCACTCCTCTACAAGCCCTCTCCTGCAGTTGTATACCACTCCTCTTCAAGCCCTCTCCTGCAGTTGTATACCACTCCTCTTCAAGCCCTCTCCTGCAGTTGTATACCACTCCTCTTCAAGCCCTCTCCCATGCAGTGGTATGTCACTCTCCTCTGCCATGCACTGGTATGAATGTAATTCCTGAATGAAAACCACATACACGGTCTGATTCCTTTGACCAAGAAGTTTTCTATTATTTCTAAAAATTTTCCCGTCACTGTGGTTGCAAACAAACGCCGATTTGACCCCACTAACGATTCGAAAATCGAACGAACGTCCTTAAAATTACATTTTTTTTTGAAGGAAGAAATTGTTATTGTATGACCAGCATTTAATATATAACAGTTCTGTTTGAAGATCTGCAAAACAGTCTAACTTTTTTTTTCTTAAAAAAAAAAAAAAAAAGGATCTGAGTCTGATATTTACCAGATTCAACCTCTAATAGTATATATCTCCTCTAACAGTATATTCAGTATATATCTCTCCTCTAATAGTATATAAAGTGTATCTCCTCTAATAGTATATACAGTATATCTGTCTTATTCTCAGAGTGGATTAGAGATTTTGCCCTCTAACCATATAGTTGGTTATTTATATTTACCACTGCATAGAGATATTTAAGAATAAATTGCCTTTTTTTTTAAAAACTGTACGTATTAACTAAATTATACACCACACTTTTAAGGTAATTAACAGATTAATCGAAACAATAAATTGGTCAACTAATTGATTATAAAAATAATAGTTAGTTGCAGCCCTAAGTGGTGCATCACACTCATCCCATGCAGGGGTAGGTCACCCTCCTCTCCCATGCAGTTGTATACCACTCTGCTAGTCTGTGTAGTTGCACATCACTCTCCTCTGCCATGCAGGTATACATGGCTTTCCTTTAAGCTCTTCTCCCATGCAGTGGTGTAGCACTCTCCTCTTACCTCCGCTCTGATGCCGTGGCATCTCTCTCCTCCTCTCCTATGCAGTGCATGACTTTCCACTAAGCTCTTCTCCCAGCTCCTCTTTCAAGCAGTGGTATCTCTCTCTCTTCCTCCAAGCTCCTCTTCCATGCAGTAGTATGTCACTCACCACTAATGCCGCGTACACACGGTCGGACTTTTCGTCTACAAAAGTCCAACGGACGCTGACGGACTAAAGGTGGCTGGTAATCCGATCGTGTGTGGGCTTCTCCGGACTTTCAACGGACTTTTTTAGCCTCAAATCCGACGGACTTTAGATTTGAAGCATGCTTCAAATCTTTACGTCGTAAGTACGACGGACCCCGAAGTCCGCTCGTCTGTATGCTAGTCCGACGGACAAAAAAACGACGCATGCTCATAAGCAAAAACTAAACGGAAGCACTCGGTCTAGTAAAACTAGTGTTCGTATTGTAGGTAGCACATTCATCACGCTGCAAAATCTGTGATCGTTCAATGCAGCGCATTTTATTTCTTCTTTACGAAGGCTCTAAAGAACGAAGGTGTTTTGCTGTTCATAATCAGAGTTCTCCCAAACTGATTTCTGGATTCTTTTTCTCTTTGATCTCATGAATGATATAGTATGCCTTTTTAAAACAATGTTTCCATACTAATAATACTTTTTCCCCTTTTTATTTTTTTTTTTTTTTTTTTTTTATTTTTTTTAGGTTTGTAAAGTTAACACAAAGAACCCATTATTTTTTTTTTTTTTTTTATAGTGTTTATTTTTTAGTTTTTAGATAAAGTTAACCCAAAGCACCGTTTTTGGTTACGTAATTTTTTGGATTTTCAAGACTTACCACTTGAACATTATTAACATTAGTAATGTATTTTTGGTGTGTTTTTTTTCAAACTCAATGAGATTGTTGTCCCTTGTTAATTTAACATTGTGTGTAAAATCAATGATTTCAAAGAAAACACATAAAAAGTCTTTTGCTAAACTCAAAAAATATCCATTTATTCATGGTCAAAATAAAATAAAGAGGAAGTCAACGCTGGAAAAAGTCGGTGTACCAGAAAATTGGGATCTTGAGCAGTCCATATAAGAGGGAGCACAATCTGGTCCAAGAATCCCAGAGATCAACAGCACCAGCAGATGATCTAGATGTCCCCAGACTGTGGTCCTACAACAGCCTGCGTCTTCTGTCAGACCAGACTGAACCCAGGTCATCATTTTCTTCTCTTCCCTGCAGCCTTTCCTCCACGCTGCCCTGCAGCCTTCCCTGTAGCCTTCTTTTGAGGCTGTGGCTCTGGTGTTTCAGTTGTGGCAGGAGGAGGAGGAGGAGGAGGAGGAGGAGGGGGGGCTGCCTCATGTAGTTGGGTGTTTTGTGTTAGCGTGCCCTGCAGCCCCTTATGGATTGTTTCCCCAAATAGGCGCTCACAAATGAGGCGCTGCTCCCTATTCATCTGAAGAAGCCTGCTGGCTAAGTAGCAGCCATAGGATTCTTCCGCTTCAGGGGGGCTCCTTAAAAAACGGGTGGCCTCTTGCATGAGGCGCAGGGATGCGTCCTGTGTGACCATCCCCTTCCTGGCCCTTTTTTTGGGAAGGTGGAGGGGAGGCACTTGGGATTCGGTCAGGCTCCTACTGGGCCCAGCCACCTCACTTGGCCCAGCCACCTCACTTGGCCCAGCCACCTCACTGGGAGCAGCCACCTCACTGGGAGCAGCCACCTCCTGCCTGACACTGGGCCCAGCCTCCTCCAGGATGATGGTGAATCCGGCCTCCTCCAGGCTGTCCATGGGCCTGGTCTCCTCCTGCCTGCCACTTTCCCCCCATTCCTCCTGGATGGACTCATCCTGTGTATAAAAAAAGGACAATAGTTTGAGTATATTTTTTTGGGTTCATCAATGACACACAGTTTGCTTCTCATGAATAGCAAATTCAATGTGAATACTTCTCTTTAATAAAAGAGTCTAATCAGACACCATAATTATTTCAAGCAGGTGCCAAACATATTTAGCCACTACTGTCAATTGATATGTATACCCAATTTTGAGTGCCAAATTATTTTAGACAATTATAACATCCAGTTAACATCATTAATATTAGTACAGTAAATATTTGTTAAAATAATTTACCTGACTCCAGATGGTCATATCTGGTTCATCCAGGATGGAAGACCCAGCTTGCTCCTCATCAGCCTCTGCTGGGGTGGAGGGAAGGGTGGAGGGAAGGGTGGAGGGAAGGGTTGAAAGTGATGGCCTGGCTTCATTCTGGTCATCCAGAAAACGGAGTTGATTGTAGTACCACAGCCTGGGTACATAAACATCATCTGCTGATGCTCCTGATCTCCTTGATTCCTGGATCTTCTTATGCTCCCTCTTATACATGTTCCTCAAGCCCCCAATTTTCTTGAGCAATGTCTCCATTGTTGCTTCCGGGATGGTCGCCTGGACAAAGGCCAGAAGTCTCTCCAGCGTTGACTTCCTCACATGCTTAGCATAATACTGAGGGTGTTTCACCTCCCACAAATTCCTCATCTCTCGATATTTGGAAATAAAAGATGTAAGGAACTCTGGATCCTTAAATAGGGGATTCATTATATCTGGAAAAGATGAAGTCACAAGACAAAAAACACTTTTATTATAGGTTTCGGCTAACCCCTCATCATCTTCTCCCTATGTAGGCCTCATCAATCTATCAAGCCATATAGGCCGCTTGCTACAAAGTCATGACCATAAAAACCAAAAAAAAAAAAAAAAAAAATATATCTAAAATTACCTTCGTTTTGTAACGTCCAGGTCCACTATCACCTACCACAGAACGTACGTACGACACGTGCGCAAGGCCCCTCTTTATACACTACGCATGTGTGAAACTCCGCCTGCGTCGCCCGCCCCTGACGTTCGAAATTAACTCATGTTCTCCGCCCCTAATTCGACGCACAGAACGTACGTACGACACGTGCGCAAGGCCCCTCTTTATACACTACGCATGTGTGAAACTCCGCCTGCGTCGCCCGCCCCTGACGTTCGAAATTAACTCATGTTCTCCGCCCCCTAATTCGACGCACAGAACGTACGTACGACACGTGCGCAAGGCCCCTCTTTATACACTACGCATGTGTGAAACTCCGCCTGCGTCGCCCGCCCCTGACGTTCGATTTTAACTCATGTTCTCCGCCCATTTTTTGTTACGGCGCGTAGTGGAGTTAAAGAATGGCGGAGACACCTGAAATGTTGACGACCTCAGGTAGTGGAGACAGCCCGGAGGCTGGAACGTCAACAAAATCTGTGAGGCCTAGATTTAAGGCCTCTAATATGAGTTTTAAAGAGATGGTGGAGATGGTGGCCATTCTTCACAAAGACGACTATGATGGGAAGTATGGGCCGTACGCACGGCCAAATTTGCGCAAGGCCAAAATAATGGCGAAGGTGGTGGAAACTTTGCAGGCATCTTTTGGGGTCCAGCGCTCCAAAGACCAACTGCGAAAAAGATGGTCTGACCTGAAACTCAGGGAGCCGGATCAATACCGACGTATCCGGAAAGTTCTTAAAAAAAGTAAGTACTTGTCGTGTTTTTATCTTGTGTTTATTACCTTGTATATTGCTCCATGTGCTTTTCCTTCCTATCCGATTTTTGTTTTCATCGTTTTAAACGATCTTTTAAGAAACCTCGTTAGTTACATATCTATAGATATATATCTATATATACATATACACATATATATACATGTGTATATATATATATATATATATATATATATATATATATATATATATATATATATATATACATATATACATATATATACATATATATATATACACACACACATATATATATATATATATATATATATATATATATATATATATATATATATATATACACATATATATATATATATATGTATGTGTATATATATGTATATATGTATGTGTATATATATATGTGTGTGTATATATATATATATATATGTGTGTGTATATATATATATATATATATATATATATATATATATACATATATACATACACACACACACACATATATATATATATATATATATATATATATATATATACACACACACATATATATATATATATGTGTGTGTGTATATATATATATATATACACACACATATATATACACATACATATATATATATAACTATATATAAATATATATATATAACTATATATATATAAACGAGAGAGAGAGAGAGAGAGAGAGAGAGAGAGAGAGAGAGAGAGAGAGAGAGAGAGAGAGAGAGAGAGAGAGAGAGAGAAATATAGAGATAGGTAGATAGATAGATATAGAAATTTAAAACATTCTTTTGGAAGATTTGAAGTTATCTTAATTTTTTGGCTTTACATTTAGTTAGATAGTTTGAGATTTTGTTCCAGATATAGAGAGAGATCAAAAGATTAGTAACTATATTTTGAGATATTGATATCTATCTATCCGATATGTCTTTCTAATTTTAAATATTGAGGTAAAATAGGAACTCTACACAAACCACTTCATTACAAATGTTGGAAAATTACTATGTACTAAAATATCTGTGTGCTAATTAGATTAAAATAATTTTTTGTTTCACATAGGGGAAAAATCACTCAGCCAACCCAAAGCAAAACATGATTGGGAAATAAGCCCAAGTCCCATTGAGGATGTGGAGGAAGGAGAGGTGGGCGACATGGGCACCCCACCAGGTCAGTGTCTGACACACCAGCTTACGGTAATCTATGCATGGCTGCCTTTTATTTTATGTAATTTTTCTACTCTATTTTAGGTGATCTGGTTGTGCTGGAGTCAAGCAACAGCGCCACCCCCGAGGATGTTAATGAACTTTGCGACATGGGCACCCCACCAGGTCAGTGTCTGAGACACCAGCTTTATGGTAAGGTAAACTTATGTGTGCATATTTCTAAACATATTTTTTTTTTCATTCCACTTTAGGTCCAACTGACTATTTTACCCCAGACAGTGCCCAACGGCTAATTGCTCAAATCATGGCCTGGAATGGGGAGATCGATCAAATGCGGAATCGGCTGGATCGTATGCAGCAGGAAATGAAGGACATGATTGATGTTTTGGGTCGAATCTAAATGCCCTTTTTTAAACCCCAAAACATCAATCATGTCCTTCATTTCCTGTTTTGCTGACCCCATTCTGGGCCTTCTCTTTTTTGTTTTGGCCAGAACATAAATGGCTGTTTAAGCTAATGTAAAAAAGGAGGGCTGTTTCTTGTAAATACCTCACAAATCCACAAAAAATTAAAAATTGATTTTCAAAAAAACACAAAAAATAAAAAAAAAAAAAAATTGATTTAAAAAAACAAAAAAAAATAAAAAAATAGATTTTAAAAAACCCAAAAAAATTAAAAACTTGATTTTAAAAAACCCAAAAAAATTAAAAACTTGATTTTAAAAAACCAAAAAAAATTAAAAACTTGATTTTAAAAAAACAAAAAAAAGAAAAAACTTGATTTTAAAAAAACAAAAAAAATAAAAAAAACTTGATTTTAAAAAAACAAAAAAAAAAAAAAAATTGATTTTAAAAAACCAAAAAAAAATAAAATACATGATTAAAAAAAAAAAAAAAAAATTAAAAAACACTTGATTTTAAAAAACCAAAAAAACAAAAATAGACAAACTTTATTCAAAAAAAATAATAAAAACAAAAATAACTTGCTAAAAAAATAAAAACATAAACACAAAAATTGCTTTAAAAACCAAAAAAAAAAAAAAACACAAAACAAAACTTGATTTTCCCAAAACCAAAAAAAAAGCCTGTTTGTGAAAATCAAAAAGCCAAAAATAATTTTTTGTGGATTTAGGTATAAATATTTAGATATAATTATATTTTGCTACATTATTAAGATATCATTCTATTTTTGTCAATGAACATTTTATACTAAATGCAGAACTGAATGCATAACAACCATTAATAAAAACATCTCCTTATAGGAATTAAATAAATGTGTGGTTTGTTATTTCAAGGCTCAGTATCATTTTAGTTATAATTGTAAAAAAGTTGTTTACAGTGGCAATGGAGCTTATTTAGACATTTAAAATTACAATACAGTTGGCACTACAACTGCTCGACCATAACCTAGGAGACAGCCCAAAAGAAAGGCAAGCAATAAATATAATGCAAGATTTCATCAATAATTTTTTTATTGGCAAAAATTATATATCCTGGCCCATTGCAATGGCCCCCCTACCCATAAAATAATTAACATATTGCTGTCTAACTTGACGGGCACTTTGGGGGGCCAAGCCAGTACGGACAGTATCCAGGCCTGTAAGGTTGGCTTCTATTTGTCCGGCCTCAGGCCCAACTGTGCCTATATAATTTGGAGCATGCTTATTTAAAAAGTTGTGCAGAATGCAGCACGATAAAATGATAAAATTAAGTTTGTATTCCGCCAAATTAATGGCTGTTTGAAACAGGCGGAACCGGCTGGCCAGAATTCCAAACGCATTCTCAACCACTCTTCTAGCTCTGGCCAGCCGGTAATTAAAAACCCTCCTCTCCGGGGTGAGTGTTCTTTGGGGGAATGGCCTCATGAGGTGCTTGCTGAGAGCGAAGGCTTCATCGGCAATGAAGACAAAGGGGAGTCCTTCCACGTTATCCTCATCAGGTGGCAATCCCAGGCCACCACTCTGGAGACGCTGGCAGAACTCCGTCTGGGCAAATACTCCTCCATCCGACATCCGGCCATTCTTCCCCACGTCCACATATAAAAAATCATAGTGTGCCGACACCACCGCCATTAAAACAATACTGTGGAACCCCTTATAATTAAAATAATATGACCCCGAATGGGGTGGTGGCACAATGTGGACATGTTTCCCATCTATAGCCCCTCCACAATTGGGAAAGTCCCAACGGCTGGCAAAATGGGATGCCACAGTCTGCCATTCCTGTGGCGTTGAAGGAAACTGGGAAATCAAAAAAGAAAACCAAAATCAATTAATTTGTAAGCTAACATTGCAAGAAAATTAGACAATTAAAAACATTATTCCCCAGCATCAGTATAACATTCAATAATTTAATTCTTCTGGAATAACTAATATGGAAAGGCACACTTATCAGATTGCTCACCCCCTCTGATGGAACATTGATTACATTTTAGGGGGTTGTGAAATCCCTAAAAAAAATTACTTTTAGGACACGCAGGAATTTAGGGACTAAAAAGGCTACAAGACTGCAGTTGTCGCACTCTGCAGGTGCAGTTGCTAACCAGCTTACAGTAAATGAGGTAATGTAAAAAGGCATTCATGTTGCAAGGAGTACACAATCACATGCAAGGGCAATTAATGAAAACACTTTGAGGCTTGCATATGATTTGATGATGGAAATCAGCAGAGCTTCTGCTCATTTACTAAAGCACTGGAACAAATGCACTTGTAGAGTGCACATGCATTTTGCAAAGTGCCACATATATTTGCTTTAGACAAATCAACACCACAGAACATTCCAGCAAATTTTAACGAGGGTGGGGGTGGGGGGGTTGTGAAATCTAGATAATTGCTCATTAGCAGCAAACTATTTGGAGTGAGTTTAGGTGGGGGGGGGGGGGGGGGGGGTTGTGAAATCTAGATAATTGCTCATTAGCAGCAAACTAAATACACTCAAACAAAATACATTCCAAATGAGTAGACTAGGTGGATATGTTCCCATCACTTCATGCTGGGAAGGTTATTGAAGGAAAATATACATGCATGACAAAAAATAACAGGAAAAAAATCCAGCATGTGTGAGGATAAAAAGGGGACATTCACACTATATTGCAATGATGGTAAGTAGTGTTTGAAGCAAGAAATACATTATATTATCAAAGATTACATAAAAGAACATGTGATGCTAATAAAAGAAAAATATCTTACCTTAATATAGTCCTTCTGCAGGACCTGTATGATGGCAGAACAGGTCTCTGGGATAATGATCCCCAGAGCCTGGGGGGAGATGCCTGTCGAGAACTTAAGGTCCTGCAGGCTTCTCCCTGTGGCCAAATACCGCAAGGTAGCGACCAGCCTCTGCTCCGGAGTGATGGCTTGCCTCATGCAGGTATCCTGCCTGCTGATATAGGGGGTCAGCAAAGCCAACAAACGGTCAAAAACGGGGTCCGTCATCCGGAGAAAGTTCCTGAAATCCTCAGGATTATTCTCACGGATCTCACGGAGCAAAGGCATGTGACAGAACTGGTCACGCTGAAGCAACCAATTCTTGGTCCATGAACTCCTCCTCGCCCTGTTCATGGACTGGTCTTGGGCTGAAGAATAAACTACAGCACCAAGCACATACAATGCACGAGCTCTACGACGAGTACGTACAGGTAACATGGCTTCAAAACGGTCGGCTGGTCAGAACGCACTAAACAGAACGCACTGAAGAACAGCAAGGCCTGTGAAGAACGACCTGAAAATCAGGAACGAGCGGCCAATAAAACAAAGATTTCTCAATGCCAACTGACCAAACGCACTGAAAAGCAGATACAAACCTCACAAGCACAGACTGAACAACAGTTAAAACGAACTGAAAAATACGAGTCTCACAAGCGCGAATCGTCTCTCACCAAACTTCTACTAACACGAGATAAACACGAGATTAGCAGAAGGAGCCCAAAGGGTGTCGTACGGGCTATTGAACTTCCGTTTTATAGTCTCGTCGGACTTGGTGTACGTCACCGCGTACTAGGCTGTCGTACTTTTGTGTGGTCGTGTGTGCGCAAGTCCGTTCGTAACAAAGTCTGCCGCAAGTCCGCCGAAGGTACGTCGGAAGTCTGTCGGACAGGCTGTCGGACTTTTGTAGACGAAAAGTCCGACCGTGTGTACGCGGCATAAGTTCTTCTCCCATGCAGTTGTATACCACTCTCCTAGCCTGTGTAGTTGCATATTACTCTCCTCCGCCATACAGGTATACATTACTTTTCTCTAAGCTCTTCTCCCATGCAGCTGAGTACCACTCTCGTCTTGGATCCTCTCCTATGAAGTGGTATCTCTCCTCTAAGCTCTTCTCCCATACAGTGGTACAGTATCTCACAAAGGTGAGTACACCTCTCACATTTTTGTAAATATTTTCTTCTATCTTTTCATGTGACAAAACTGAAGAAATGACACTTTGCTACAATGTAAAGTAGTGAGTGTACAGCTTGTATAACAGTGTAAATTTGCTGTCTCCTCAAAATAACTTGGGCAGCACAGTGGTGTAGTGGTAGCACTCTCACCTAGCAGTAAAAAGGGTCACTGGTTCAAATCCCAACCACAATACTACCTGCCTGGAGTTTGCATGTTCTTCCTGTGCCTGCGTGGGTTTCCTCTGGGCACTCCGGTTTCCTCCCAAACTCCAAAGACATGCTGGTAGGTTAATTGGCTTCTGTAGGGACCGATGTGAGTGTGCAATGTATGCGCTGCGTAAATTGATGGTGCTATATGGGTACCATAAATTATTTCTATTATATATAATATAGAGGAGGATCTTCATGAGACACAATGTACAGGGATAGGGACAATTGTAGACACGCACCCATACTCACTCAGGTTGAACTGGATGGACTGGTGTCTTTATTCAACCTTACAATGTAACACACAGTCATTAATGTCTAAACCGCTGACAACAAAAGTGAGTACACCCCTAAGTTTAAATATCCAAATTTGTCCCAAATTGTCAATATTTTGTGTGGCCACCATTATTTTCCAGCACTGCTTTAACCCTCTTGGGCATGGAGGTCACCAGAGCTTCACAGGTTGTCACTGGAGTCCTCTTCCCCTCCTCCATGACGACATCATAGAGCTGGTGGATGTTAAAGACCTTGTGCTCCTCCACCTTCCGTTTGAGGATGTCCCACAGATCAATAGGGTTTAGGTCTGGAGACATGCTTGGCCAGTCCATCACCTTTACCCTCAGCTTCTTTAGCAAGGCAGTGGTCATCTTGGAGGTGTGTTTGGGGTCATTATGTTGGAATACTGCCCTGCGGCCCAGTCTCTGAAGGGAGGGGCTCATGCTCTGCTTCAGTATGTCACAGTACATGGCATTCATGGTTCCCTCAATGAACTGTAGCTCCCTAGTGCCGGCAGCACTCATGCAGCCCCAGACCATAACACTCCCACCACCATGCTTGACTGTAGGCAAGACACACTTGTATTTGTACTCCTCACCTGGTTGCCGCCACACACGCTTGTCACCATCTGAACCAAATAAGTTTATCTCAGACCACAGGACATGGTTCCAGTAATCCATGTCCTTAGTCTGCTTGTCTTCAGCAAACTGTTTGCCGGCTTTCTTGTGCATAATCTTTAGAAGAGGCTTCCTTCTGGGATGACAGCCATGCAGACCTATTTGATGCAGTGTGCGGCGTATGGTCTGAGCACTGACAGGCTGACCCCCTACCCACCCCTTCAACCTCTACAGCAATGCTGGCATCACTCATACGTCTATTTCCCCAAAGGCAACCTCTAGATATGACACTGAGCACGTGCACTCAACTTCTTTGGTGGACCATGGCGAGGCCTGTTCTGAGGGGAACCTGTCCTGTTATACCGCTGTATGGTCTTGGCCACCGTGCTGCAGCTCAGTTTCAGGGTCTTGGCAATCTTCTTATAGCCTAGGCCATCTTTATGTAGAGCAACAATTCTTTTTTTCGGATCCTCAGAGTTCTTTGCCATGAGGTGCCATGTTGAACTTCCAGTGACCAGTATGAGAGAGAGAGCGATAACACCAAATTTGACACCCCTGCTCCCCATTCACACCTGAGACCTTGTAACACTAACGAGTCACATGACATCAGGGAGGGAAAATGGCTAATTGGGCCCAATTTGGACATTTTCACTTAGGGGTGTACTGACTTTTGTTGCCAGCGGTTTAGACATTAATGGCTGTGTGTTGTTATTTTGAGGGGACAGCAAATTTACAGTTCCTATCCTATGAAGCGGTATATCATTCTCATGCAAGTTCCTCTCCCATGCAGGGGTATATCACTCTTCTCTCTGCACCTCTCCCATGCAGTGGTATATCACCGCTAACAATGAGCAGAAAGAACAAAATCTATGCCACAGAATCTGGGTGCACCAACCAGCAAAAACTGCATTGGAAGACCACTGCCAAAAGCAGCAACATGCATACAAGTGTGATCAGTCCTCTTCTGATATATTACATGTGTATATTATAGATCACCATGTAGAAAAGTCTGCAGACTCCACTTACACCCCCACCATAGCTCTGTGGCCCTCTAGCAAATATCCCAATAGTCAACACACACACACACCCACCCTAAGCGCCCTCTAAAGTACTAACACCTTGCACCCAGCATTCAGCTGGCGTGTGCCATCTTAATACAAAGGCAGGCTTATTAACCTGACATATGCTTTCATGGCATATACATACCAGAACTAAAGCTGGCCATAGACGATACAATTTGCTTTGATGAAAATAAAGAAAAATCACCCGATTTACCCCCATCAACGCAGCCAGTGTTGATGGGGGAATCCCTCCCACAGAGCCATTGTGTTCTCCCAGCAGGGGGACCTGTCCCTGCAGGGAGAACACTCCTTGTTTGGAGAGTTTCTTGGTCTTCCTGGCAGTGTTTGGTTAGTGGTGCCTCTTGCTTAGGTGTTGCCGCCTCTGGGGCCTTTCACAAAGGTGTGTCTATGTAATGACAGATCATGTGACACTTAGATTGCACACAGGTGGACATCACTTCACTAATTATGTGACTTCTGAAGGTAATTGGTGGCATCAGAGCTTTTTATGGGCTTCATAACAAAGGGGGGTGAATACATACGCACATGCCAATCATCAGTTTTTTATTTCTGAAAAATAGTTTTATGCATATATTTTTCTAATTTTACTTCACCAACTTACACTATTGTGTTCTGATCCATCACATATAATTCAGATTAAAAAAAACATTGAGTTAGGCTGTAATGTAACAAAATAGGTAAAAAGCCAAGGGGGTGAATACTTTTGCAAGGCTCTGTATATACCAACCTGCTTAAAAAGAACTGTCGTTAGAACTATCGTTATACTTGGAGCAAAGCTGTTTAATTTCACCTGATTGCACCGTCTGAGGGAATTCTTTATGCGGGAGATGAATGTCCCTCTCACAGCAATAAGTAATGTTCAATCATACCCATCCTGCCATCTCATCTACAAACACATGTCTCGTGTGGCCCCGGGCTGAGAACAGACCTACTTAGGAAAGGCCCCTGAAGTGACAGACTGCCATCACACTGCCTGACCATTGGCCAACTAGAGCTATTTATGGAATGTGTAACATCGGATTAACATGACTTTATCTGGGCACAGTTGGAGAAAAGCCAGTACGGAATCCATGAAGGGACTGGGGGCCACAGGCTGCGACCAACACATCTTCTGTATGAAGCTGCACCATTTCCTTCATAAAAAGGTAATTCAAGTAAAACAGAAGGACATTTACTTGGCTCTGATCACTTTACCAAAGTTGCCATTTTCATAAAATCCTGTCCCCTTCCCCAATATACTGCAGCCACTTCCTGTCTACATGCATGCCCTCCGGTGTTCTGACAAAATAACAAACCCGGCGTTTCCTCAGATTAGGAGACCCGTCAGAATTTGTAACGGAAGTGACGTTTCGTCGCCACCATCTTGCTACACCGCGCACTGGTCCACAGTAAGGATACAGAGAACGCGGCAAGCTGACATCTTGTTACACCCACCGGAGTTTTGCATTTCACACTTATTTTTAACAGTAAACTCAGCATATATAGAGAAATGCAGTATTTAAAAATCCGTCTGACTGTTTAATGTTGAATTTAAAGAAAAAAAAAAAAGCATCGGCAAGCCTGCTGATATCACAGGTTTGCCGATCTGACAGAACACCGTTTCTTAGAAAAAGCATCAAAACAGCCCGAGGGATTTCAAAAAACAGAATTGGACTTTATAAGCTCCATTTACTGTTAAAAATAATTGTAAAAGGCAAGACTCCGGTGGGTGTAACAATATGTCCACTTGCCGCCTCCTCACTGTATCCTTACTGTGTAAGAGTGTGAGGTGTAGCAAGATGGCGGCGATGGAACGTCACTTCTGTTACAATATCTCGTCTAATCTGACAAAACACCGGCAGAATATCGAACCACATCACTTCCTGTGACGTGGAATCAGCGATTGCTGAAAACCACATGCACTGCGCACGTGCAGCGTGTCATCGCCGACTTCAGGACACTGCATGTCAAATTCTTTGACCGACGGCCATCTTGCTGCACCCCGCACTCGGCTTTAATAAACCTGCAGTCAGAAGGCAGCAGCGGACATTTTACACCCACCTCTTGCATTTCACATTCATTTTTAGTGCTAAACTGAGCTTGTATAGCGAAATACTGTATTTACAAAATCCGTAACACTATTTTCATGTTGAATTTTAAAAGCAGCGGTGTTGTGTCAGATTAGCAAACCTGTGAGATCTGCAGGATTGCGGCTGCTTTCAAAATTCATCAAAACAGTGTCACAGACTTGCAAATACTGTTTTGCACTATATAAGCAGAGTTTACTGTTAAAAATAAAAGTGTGTAATGCAAGAGTTGGGTGTAAAGATGTCCGCTGCCGCCTTCTGACTGCAGGTTTATTACGGCCGAGTGTGGGGTGTAGCAAGATGGCCATCGGTCGAAGAATTTGACATGCAGGGTCCTGACGTCAGCGAAGACGCTCTGCACATGTGCAGATATTGTGTGCATGCTCAACGTGTGTGGTTTTCATCAACAGCTGATTCCACGTCACAGGAAGTGATGCTGTTCGATATTCTGACGGGTTTGTCATTTCGTCAGAACAGCGGCACATTGTCAGAGTGTGTTGGCATGACTGCTTTTAATATCCAGATACCCATAAGACAGGATGACAACACTGGAGAACAATTTGGAATCAGAGGGTTGCCCCTCCCCCCCCACCCCCCCACCCACATAACCAAAAGTACTTGAACAAAAAAAGGACCTTAATTGGCAGGATCACCAGGTATTTGTTGAAAGCTGCATGTTCTAAAAGGTTGAAATTACATTAAAATATAAAAGAGCCTAACTGAGATTTCATGATTTAAAGCCAAGCTCTAGGATTTGTTATATCCATACAATGGGGCTACTCTGTACTGCAAAAAGTTAAAAGGCTCATTAGGTAGGAATTCCAGGTATGGATATTTTATACAGAGCTGCATTGTTCCAGCTTGGACCAATAGATAAAATTATATACATACAGGGATATACAATGCAATACTGACACATAATCACACACATAGGTTGGACTTGATGGACTTGTGTCTTTTTTCAACCTCACCTACTATGTAACTATGTAACTATACATCATACCTGGTCAAAGCAGGAGACCACTGAAGTAGACATGGCTTCTATAGTGATCTCCACTTAGCAGCTTGCCTGCTGCATTGTTGTGAACACACGAAAGTCAGCCGCTCAGCACGGGCGCCATTCAGAGAATTCTTTGCATTTTCTGAATGAATGCAATGGGTTCTCCGATTGGATGAGGTGGCGATTAGGATATTACCTCTCCACCTTATTCCAGAGAACACTTTACATTCATTCAGAAATTGCGAAGTATGCTCTGAATGGCGCCCATGTTGAGCTGACTTCCTGTGTTCACAATGCAGCAGGGTCGCAACCCGGAAACCACTGTAGTAGTGGTGTAGTAGCAGTGTCTACTTCAGTGATTTCAAGCCTCCAGAGGCATCGTCCAGGTCCGGTCTATACATAGTTACATTGGTCCAAGCTGGACCTAAATATAGCTATATCCATACCTGAAAATTCCTCTGTGGTACAGTTCACATCAGAACACTGTGCGGGAAACACCCATTACTTTTGCGTTTCCTGCTCCGCATTCCAAATGCACTGCACTTGTGATCTGCAGGGAGGTCAGTGCAAATCTAATAGGGCGTACACACGGTCGGACTTTGTTCGGACATTCCGACAACAAAATCCTAGGATTTCTTCTGACGGATGTTGGCTCAAACTTGTCTTGCATACACACGGTCACACAAAGTTGTCGGAAAATCCGATCGCTCTAAACGCGGTGACGTAAAACACGTACGTCGGGACTATAAACGGGGCAGTGGCCAATAGCTTTCATCTCTTTATTTATTCTGAGCATGCGTGGCACTTTGTCCGTCGGATTTGTGTACACACGATCGGAATTTCCGACAACGGATTTTGTTGTCGGAAAATTTTATCTCCTGCTGTCCAACTTTGTGTGTCGGAAAATCCGATGGAAAATGTCCGATGGAGCCCACACACGGTCGGAATTTCCGACAACACGCTCCGATCAGACATTTTCCATCGGAAAATCCGACCGTGTGTACGGGGCATAATTGTAACACAAACGAGGGTCACAAAAGCTGTGAGTTTGCCTGCATCAGACCGCATGGTACAGAAGCACCAGCAATCCATTTGCTCTGCGTTTTAGAAGTAGTGCATGCAAATGAATGCGCAAAAAAAAAAAAAAAAACCGCACCCGGATCGCATGTAAATCACATTCTCCTGTGCAATTCATGGTGTGAACTGGCCCCAAATCTAGGGGGGGGGGGGGGGGGGGGGGGGTTAGAGGAACGAGCTGTAATACATACTGCAGTCTCCCCTCCAGCAAGCTTCCAGTGCTCTCTTCCCCCCCAACAATCCAGGATGTGTTCTAAAGCACAATGCACGACTGCTGGTCCTGAATGGTATGCAAAAGACATCAAAGTGCAACCGCCGGCCGAAGAACCTTAGAGAAGCGTTCAGGGGACCAATTGCAGCGAGTGGAAGAAGCCTGCCAAAGTGATGTGTAAGACTCAAAAGATGGTTGATCTGTGTTTTTTTTTGTTTTTGTTTTTTTTTTAACGCCTACTTACAAACATGAAGGCCACTTAGGTCAGTTCACATTACCATAGCCATGGTGTGGCACCATTTTGTAAATGTGCCCAAAGTCAATGGGACCTGTGCTGCAAAAGCGTCCCAAAATGGTTGGCATGTAAATTTGTGGTAGGGTATTTCAATGTAAACATTACTCCGTTGGGACTGGGGTGGCATTCAGGACATTCAGAAGGTGACAGTATGACCTTCAAAAAAACGCCTCTGAAACGTGATCCACCACAGACTGCAATACAGTAGCATTAGTAGAGCAGTATTAGCAGCAAGTCTGTGAAAGGGGTCTAAAAAAAGGCATTACAGCTGAACTCTCTACCCATTGCAGAACCCACCAAGGATGCTGCCATCTTAGCCCCTTGCTTGATCTGTAGCTACCATGGTGCTGCACGTGATTAGTTATGACACCATTCATTTTGATGGTTTGGCAGCTCGGCTGAGAGAACAACCAACTGAAAAGTTATTCACGACACGAGTTGAATTTTTGGGAAAATGGTTAAATTCACGGAATCTCCTTTAATGAGAATTTAACCCCTTTTTTAAACAAAAATACCACATTCAGCTGTAGGTGCTCCTCATCTGAAGCGAAACCTATACCTCTTCTAACATACCGCCCCTCAGCACTGAATGAATACAGTCGGGTATCCTGAATGCAAAGCTAAATACGACAAACTTGTATCGGTCCCCAATAACCAGATCCATTGTTTGTTTTCTCCAACACACTAGGTTTACTTATCTGCAAACATTCAAAGCATTTCTGAACATAAAATTCCAAACAAAATGATGTTTGGAGGCATCCTGGTCAGGTCCGTCTCCACTCTACCACATTGCCAAACAGAAAGGTCAAGGCCATCCACGGTCAGCTCAATACAGATTTAAACCTGATGCATCTGTGTTGCTTCTCTTCCCAACAAGGACCTTTTTCGTCCATCAAACCCCACCGACAGTATCCCTGAACCCAAGAAACGCCATGCTGTTCTCCTCAAACCCTTCTATTAAAGCTGCCTATCCCGGGAATACAGATTGAGTCCAGCAGTGCGAGGGGTTAACCAGCAGAGCCGGCGGAATAGCGGAGCAGGATTGGGATAGGATGCTATTTATAATCTGCTATTTTTTCCCCTCATTTAACGCCGTCTTTCCATTTGCTACATCTCACACACACACACCGTGTCATCTTATTTGGAAACTCTTGCTGGTTTCCAAGGCAACCCCCCCAAAAATCTGGGTAATGAGAGGGACTGGTGGCAGTACGATAAATTCTACTTTCCGATCATTAGTGACGGCGCAGACCACTTCAGTGCAAGGTCTCCGGGGACTGAAGAGCAGGCATGAGATCCATACATACAGAACAATGGCGGTGAATGCGACCGTAACGTGGCCAATAAAAAAGGGAAATTAATCATCCAACAACCACGTACTGGCCAGAAGTGTCACAGATACATCTCAGGCTTTAGTGCTGCAAAGCAAGTGCATAAAGACCCATCGAGATATTACCAGAGAGGCTTTATAACCCTTGGGGAGCGCAAACTATTACCAGAGAGGCTATATAACCCCCAGGGAGCGCAAACCATTAGCAGAGAGGCTTTATACCCCAAGGGAGTGCAAACCATTACCAGCCAGGTTTTATACCCCCAGGGAGTGCAAACCATTACCAGAGAGGCTTTATACCCCCAGGGAGTGCAAACCATTACCAGAGAGGCTTTATACCCCCAGGGAGTGCAAACCATTACCAGCCAGGCTTTATACCCCTGGGGAGTGCAAACCATAACCAGCCAGGCTTTATAGCCCCAGGGAGCGCAAACCATAACCAGCCAGGCTTTATAGCCCCAGGGAGCGCAAACCATAACCAGCCAGGCTTTATAGCCCCAGGGAGCGCAAACCATAACCAGCCAGGCTTTATAGCCCCAGGGAGCGCAAACCATAACCAGCCAGGCTTTATAGCCCCAGGGAGCGCAAACCATAACCAGCCAGGCTTTATAGCCCCAGGGAGCGCAAACCATAACCAGCCAGGCTTTATAGCCCCAGGGAGCGCAAACCATAACCAGCCAGGCTTTATAGCCCCGGGGAGCGCAAACCATAACCAGAGAGGCTTTATACTCCCGGGGAGTGCAAACCATTACCAGAGAGGCTTTATACCCCTGGGGAGCGCAAACCATTACCAGACAGGCTTTATACCCCTGGGGAGCGCAAACCATTACCAGACAGGCTTTATACCCCTGGGGAGCGCAAACCATTACCAGACAGGCTTTATACCCCTGGGGAGTGCAAACCATTACCAGAGAGGCTTTATACCCCTGGGGAGCGCAAACCATTACCAGACAGGCTTTATACCCCTGGGGAGCGCAAACCATTACCAGACAGGCTTTATACCCCTGGGGAGCGCAAACCATTACCAGACAGGCTTTATACCCCTGGGGAGTGCAAACCATTACCAGAGAGGCTTTATACCCCTGGGGAGCGCAAACCATTACCAGACAGGCTTTATACCCCTGGGGAGCGCAAACCATTACCAGAGTGCCTGGATGCTCAGTGGCGGCTGCTTTGCTTGCATGGCAACCCTGGTGTCCCTCTATACGTGCCTAGCTTGTCCCTGCTGGCCACCATGGCTTCTATGATTGCATGGCATCCCACCAGACATGCCTGGGCTGCGGGTTGGACACCCCTGTCCTGATCCGTTCCCCACTATACTGAACAACCTTGTTTTCTGTGTCCTATTAGAGAGATTTTGCCCAATTCTCGTCTTGGTGACCAAACTGAGAATGATGGAAAAAACTCCAACATAACGGGGAAACAAAAAATGACAAGCATCTCTATTGTTTAGATTTTTCCTTACTACCTTGTACCTGTGGCATGAATGGAAGGGGGAATTCCCCTAAACATTGATAGGCAGGAACAAACATCTATCCTCACTCCCTTCTTCCCCAAAATTAGGCCGTTTTAGATCTTTCCTATAGAAAAGTTTAGAAGTGAACCTTCTAAAACAGTTCAGTAAATAATGTATAAGAATTAGTTCTTTGTGACCGAGTTGCCTAATCAGCTGACCACAAAGTGAAACCGGCTCAGCACATTTCTCCCAAAAATCCCCACCAAATTCTGCAACATCTGAAATGGGACTGGTCTGTTCACATTAATTACACCATCTAACCTTTTCCAAAGCCTTCGAGCGTTCTTCCCTTCAGTTGAAGAGGGAGGGAAGAGTCGGATGTTTAAAAAAAACGCCACTTCCCAAACCAGTGCGGGGTACTAAAAGTCACATTTATAAAATGTCACTGGACAAAAACGTGATTATTTTCATTTTCTTCAGTTCCTTTGCCATAGCCCTCTGAGAAAATTCAAAAGACTTTAGCGCCAGGGGCTGCCGTAGATGAAGCGACATGAACGAAGTACGCGTCTCAGGAAAAGAACTATGCAAAACTGAATTAAAATGCAGGCCAGTTTACGAATGTGCCAGGGGCTGGCACTGGCTTCTAACAGAAATGGAAGAGCTTTGCAACCTAATATCTAAATACAGACATAGGATGATGGAGGATGGTGAAGAAACAAATACCAAGCTAGGATCAAAGTCTGGTTTACAAGGGCACAGCCTACAAGTGCCCCGAGTTATTAAATATGATTTGACCCCCCTCCCCCCCACAGAGATCAAGAGTTCTATAAATATTTGCAAATCACAAATCAGACATGCCTTGTACCACTTCACAGGATGCTCGATCCTTCTGACACCACCAATACTGACAAAAAGGACATTTACGCCATATACCGGATGTTAATGAAACTAGGTCAATTCTCCAAAAATGCCAACAATGGAAGCCAGGGAACACCACCTCGACTCCTCCTCTTCCCTACCAAGCTGGCACTTTGCAATCTCCAGACCTCTCAAGTTATCTAGGTGCATCTCCCATTGGGAATCTGTTCAAAAAAAAAAAAAAATGGTTCATAAATGGTGTTGCACCCCAGGCAGATTAGCTCGGATTTTCCCTGATCATTCTACTCTATGCTTGAGGAAACATGGCTTCGTTTTAACAATAGCGCACGTGAGGTGGAGCTGCCCACTTGACAGACTTTTGGAACTCCGTTTTAATTTTGATATCCATGATCACAAAAAGTGTAACCATTCCGGATCCCAAAATTAGCTTCTAGAAATAGGCATAGATGCTTGGCCCTATGAATTTCATATGACACTTATCTACCAATAGTCCCCGGACTAGCTATTGCTAGAAACGGGAAACAATCTCTCCCACTGGTGCTACATACAGTTGTCCAAATCATTAACGGCCATGCTCATCTGGAACTCATATTTGCCAAAGCTCACCTAACCCAAGAGCAATTTCTACACCTGTGGTCTTCTTGGCTACGCAATCCTAACTGTACTATTTAATGCAAATCTGCCACTTCGTGTTTCTTTCCCATAATCCTACATGGGCTACTTTGAGATTGAGTTTTCCTCAAACATGTCAACTCAACCTGTTGAGAATGCACTATGAGACCTTTGCCAAGTTCTTTGTACCGTATACTGTTTCCATTCCAGTTCTTTGCTCTTACTTTCCTGTTTTTTTACCTTTAAAGTACAACTTATGGCAAAACTCCTTTCTTGGTTTTGGATGGAGTGGAGAGGTATTAGAACCCCTGTCAGTTTTTTTTGCGGTCTCTGCCGCCCATTAGGGAGATTCCCCCTATTTGTCCTGTTTACCATTATCGTTGAAAGTAAAAGCAAAAGAAAATCCTAAATTTTGGGTCGTCCACAGAAAAGTAAGAGGGGAAATCTTCCAATGAGGACACCAATCCTGGTGACCTAGGAGTCCAAGAATTCCCTTAATTTGCAGGAAATTCCTCTCACTTCCGGTTTGGCTATGGAATAGGAAGTGAAGGGAAATCTCTGCAATGGGACACAGATGCCATAAAAATAATCTGACAGGGGTTATAACCCTCCTTTACTGTAAGCAAGACCTTGTCCTCAAACATTAGTACCCATCCTCACCCCCATGCATTTTTGGCTACATGGGCAAAAATTCCTACAGACACGTCAAAATGGTGTTGAAAGCCTTCACAGAAGAGCCAAGGCTGTTTTAGCCTTAAAGTGATTGTAAAAAACGCAGAAGGTGCATTCTTTGCATTAAATAAAAAAAGTGTGCAGCAGCCACCTGAGCCCCATCTCTATCCAGCGAGTGTCCACAAGTCCCTTGGCCGTCCGGGACTCTCTCTCCTGATTGGCTGATACACAGCACCGGCGCCATTGGCTCCCACTGCTGTCAGTCAATAAGGACAGAGGGGGTAAGGCCAAACTGCAGATCCATGTCTGAATGGATAGACGGAGCTGCAGGTTGGCCGCTTGCTGTGGGGGTATTCGACAGGAGGGAGGGGCCAGGAGCAGCAAAGAGGGACCGGAGAAGAGGAGGATCTGGGCTGCTCTGTGCAAATCCACTTCACAGAGCAGGTAAGTATAATATGTTTGTTATAACCAAAAAATAAAAAAAAAGACTTTGCAATCACTTTAAAAGGGAAGGTGAAGAAAGTTGTAGTGGGATGCCCAACAAGGCCGTAGGTGAGTTACTCACAAACCTATGACCATATAGCGCAAGTTCACTACTATTTACTAGAATCTGCTAAAACAGGTAAGTATTAAAAGGGATTCCCAAGATTTCTTCAGGACCAAGGTCAAGATCAAATTCCCATGCAGAGTAAGAATTGCAAACACTGCAAATCAATAGAAAATTGTCAACCAAAGCAAGCTATTAGTAGACAAACCATGCAAACCACAAGTTGGTTTTTAACTTCCCTAAACTATTGCGCAGAACACAGCAGTTTGTTGAAGGTAGCTGTACTACCAGCTGCGCTACCAACATCCCAAACAGAACACTATATATACACGCTTCCAAAAAAAAAAAAAAAAGCGACATTTGGAAATGGACTACAAACTATTGTATAAATTATACAAAATCTGATTTTGCACGACTTTTTAACTACTCCACGGCAAGGATTACCACCTGAACCAAGAAGATTAGAATTGTGCAACACACAAGCAGTATTACTGGAAGAAGCCAAACGCCATGCCACCGAAGTGATGAAGCCATGCTCGGCTGCCCATAACGTCACTCATTAGGAAGAACACACCTTTTTCTGGTCTCTGCTCGTTTATTCTGTTGTCCTTTGATGACCTAGGCTTTTCCACCTCTGTGCTAGAAGCTCTGGGTGCTGGAGCAACACCTCGAGACTTTGTTGGCCTCATGTACCCTTTAATAGCTTCAGGTGCTTTTGCCTTCTCTTCTGTCTTGGCGCTCTTTAGTTGCACTCTCTCTGAAGATGGTTCCTTCTTCGGAGCAGAAACTGCGGTCTTTAGTTTTGCTTTGGAAGCATCTGTGGCCTCACCATTAAAATGTTTATGAGCAGGAGGTGATATTTTAGCAGGAACCGCTTGTATAGCATCCTCAGCAGTTGCAGCCAGAGGGGCACCCTGGACTTGAGGTTCTTTAAGAGGCAGCTCTGTTGCGTCTCCATGCAGTTCGGTCTTTCTGGTGGCAATTTGATTTTTTTCCGTCTGAGTTATACCTGAATCAACCTGCTTAGATTCTTCTGCATAACTAGATGCTTGCTTTTGAAGTGGCACTTCAGCGGCATTATCAGAGGTGGCACACTCTGCCATCTTCAATGTGTCAACACTGGAAGAGTGCAAGAGTGAAGCTTGCGGTTTTGCAACTTCTCCTTGAACATGATCACCCTCAGGAAATCCCAGAGCAGCTTTCACTGAACAAACAGCCTCACCATACTGGCTGGTGGACTGGACCTTTTCAAGTACATTGGCCCCTGTACTTCTGCCCTTTATTTTTCTGAACGAGTCAGCTTGATGCGATAATCCAGATTCAGAAGCAGACTTTAGCTCTTTATTGTCTTTAGAAACTTTACACGTTGGAGTCTCAACCTTTAAAATCTCTTCAGCTGATGACTGAGGCTCTGGACATACCATGAGCCCTTTGTCATCTTTAGCGGTTTTGCTTGTCGGAGCTTCATCCTTTGACAAATCCTGAACTGATGTATGGGAGACAGGATCTACTCTAGCCTCTGGGCCATCTTTATCTCCATCTGTCAGAGTGACAGCCTTTGACAACTCTTGAACTGTTAACCCTGAATGAACCCCAGATTCTTTGTCATCTTTAGCAACATGTGTTGAAGTCTCATTCTTTGTCAAAGAACTAGAGGACTGGGAAACTGGATCTATAATGGACTCTTTAGTATCTCTAGCTACTTCACTTGGAGTGTCACTCTTTGACAACTCTTGAACTGTTAACCCTGAATGAACCATGGATTCTGTGTTATCTTTAGCAACACGTGTTGATCTCTCATTCTTTGTCAGACTCATAGGGAATGACTGGGAGACTGGATATACCATAGACTCTTTGGTATCTCTAGCTACTTCACTTGGAGTGTCAGCCTTTGACAACTCTTGAACTAATGACTGGACCACTGTATCTAACCTGGATTCCAAGTCTATTTTGGGTGCTCCTGGTATAACTTGTTTGGGCTTCACTTTTTCCTCAGATACAGATACATCTGAGGTTAGTGTTAGGATATCGTTAGTCAGCTGGTCCAATAAATCTAAATCTTGGGACCTTATCTGAAGCTCTTTTAAGTCTTTGTTGTGAGAACCCTCTGAGATATGCAGAAGACAGGCACTGCCTTTTTCTAGCAGAGGAGCCGATGGTTCCTTCAGCTTTGCATCTTGGTCCAAAAGCAAAAGCTCCGGACATATGGCCACAACAGACACCGGTGCCTCCTCAACATTAGTAAGACCACTATTGTCTTGTGGATCAAGTAACACAGGACTATCCTTTTTTTCTGAACTGTGTGGTCGCTTTAAAGATCCACGTTCTACTTTTTTAGTGGTTAGAGTGTTGGGCTCTTTGGGCTTGTAGCTTGGCTCTGTATAATCAGCACCACATTTTTTATCTTCCACCCCTTTATCAACTAAATCAGCTGCCAGGAAAGCTGCACTGTTCGTTTTAGCTTTAACTTTGCCCCTCTTGTTTTTGGTTTGTCTGTCATTCCCATCACTCTGGCCCTTTCTAGATGATGCAACTAGCTGGTCCCTTGGCACAACAGGGTTTGCTAGATTATCAATCTCTGAACCGCCCTTATGTTCTGGTAAGAGACCTTTAATGTCCTTCATTTTACATTTATCTTCTGGAGTGGACTGACCCAAATCTGGTTCTGCAGTTCCTAATGTTAACGTTAGCTCAGGTTCTTTGACTTCTGAAGACACACCAAGAGTCTCTTGCTTACCTACTATGCTTATGGTGTTCTCCAACACAACAGGTGAGGTCTGCTTGGCTTCACCTAGGTCAAAGTTAGGTGCATGAACAATGTCAGGGGTGTCTCCAATATCTAGAGAATTCGCCATCAATAGTGACTGACCCACATCTGGTTCTGCAGTTCCTAATGGTAATGCTAGCTCATATTCTTTGACTTCTGAAGATACACCAAGAGTCTTTTGGTTATCTACTATGTTTACGGTGCTCTCCAACACAACAGGGAAGGCCTGCATGGCATCACCTAGGTCATAGTTAGGTGCATGAACAATGTCAAAGGTGTCTGCAACATCTAGAGTATTCGCCATCAATTGGGACTGACCCACATCTGGTTCTGCAGTTCCTAATGGTAATGCTAGCACAGGTTCTTTGACATCTGAAGATACACCAAGAGTCTTTTGGTTATCTACTATGCTTACAGTGCTCTCCAACACAACAGGCGAGTCCTGCCTGGCATCCCCTAGGTCAAAGTTGGGTACATTAACTATGTCAGGGGTGTCTGCAACATCTAGAGTATTCGCCATCAATAGGAGCGCCTGGTCTATTTTAGTTTTTTCCTCTTTTGCCCTAGAACCCAATAAACTGCCGTCTACATTTTTAACTCCCAAATGTTGACTGGTACCAGATGGGGGTTCTGCACGGTCAGCGCTCTTGCTACTTGGACCTTGCTTATGTTTTAGTCTTTGACTGGATACCTTTTGTTTAGTAAATGATTTCTCCTCTCCTGGCACTTCAGCAGGGAGTGGCTGCTCTTTCCTGAAGGAAACCTCTTCATCTAACAGAATATCTACTGGGAAATGTTTGTGTCGTGGTTTGGAGTCAAAGACACCATATTCCGCTTGCCACTGTTTAACATCTGCCGGGTGTCCTGCCACAGGACGATCCCCCATCCGCTTGTCTCTCTTTTTTGGCTTGTCCCCTTTCATGCCAGGTGCCTGGAAGGGCCTTTCAACCTCTAAAACAGGAAAATCAGTACCCAGTTTTTCCCCTGTCCAGTAATCGCCTTCTAAAAACAACCGTTCTTTACGATATCCAGATTTTCTTTCCCCGCTGTAAGCTCTCCCGCTCTGTGCTTGTTCTCTAGGATTACTGACTGCAAATTCAGGATTGAAGTACGGACATTTAGAAACATCTGCGTCAGCTAATCCAAATATAGCATCCACTGAGGTCTCAGGTTTCCTGTGTTCTCCAGTTTGAAATGGCTGTGGTTTGAAAAGCCTGTTATCGATCTGGTTACCAGGTGAGGTCTCAGGTGGTAATAATGGGTAGTTAATGTTTTGCAGAGGTGGCTTTACATCCTCAGGAGAGCACAAGGTCACCACATCGTCCTCAAGGTTAGCAGCATCTGCTATTCTATCAATGACAGGGCTACCAAGGGGCAGATTAGCCTTTTCCTTGATACCCAGAGGCTGACTGGGAACTTCCTTTGTTAAAATTGGGTCAACGAGTGTGGTTTGTTGGCCAACATCAGCAGGCAAAGATTCATGGGAAACCTTTGGCAGCTCCTCTTCACCAAACTCTGACTCTTTAGGATAAAAGTTTTTTCTTTGCTTGGGTTTCTTCTTTTTTCTCCTCATGGACATCTGGACCCCTTCAGGATCTCCTGCTTCCCTAGCAGATTCTTGACGACTCTCCATGATATCACGAGCTTTTTTATGCAACGCTTTGGTTCTAGAGGCCAAAGAATGGGAGGATTCCACTGGCGGAAGGTTTGCGTTATTGTCAGTAAAGCCAGGCTCGGGAAGGTCATCTGAGACGGGCATTAATGCAGTCTTTCCTTTGCCTGACCCAGGTGCCCTGGTTTTAGAGGTTTGCTTTAAGGGTGCTGCAGATACAACAGGGATAGGTGAGGTTTTCCAACATTAGCCTAATTCCACGTTCTACATTAAAAAAATCAGATACCATACTCCATATTACTCCATGAACTCATGAATACAATACGAACATCTGTCCAAACCAATCTGGTGTATGAAGAACAATTCACAGCCATTAACATCAGTCATTTTGACTCGGACTAACCAGGAAACCTTAAAGATGAACTCCAGGCGGATATAAATACAAATGAATGCAGCTGTGTGTTCAGTAACACATCATTAAATGTGTTTTTTTCCAAATGAAAAGGTGTAAGTACCCGATTTTGACCCGGTATCTACTTTCTGCACAGCAGAGCTCAGACTAAGGTGGAAGAAGCAGCACAAGGAGCTAATCAAGTGTGCTGCAGTGCTCAATACGGAGCATTCTGATATGAGGAAAGAGAACTTACAGAGTTTGGCCCCTATCACACAGGCTTTCCGATCAGGTTCGCCTGAAAAACTGACAGGCGAACCGGATCGGTCCCGCCATTCAACCCTATGGAGCGGCGGATGTCAGCGGAGACATGTCCGCCAACATCCGCTGCTATCCAATACTCTCTGCCAAAACCAGATGGATTGTGACCCCATTTTTTATCCGTCTGGCGTATGGGATTGGATGAAAACAGACAGGCGGTCCGTTTTCATCTGATCTCCCAATAGAGAGCAGCAGGGCTCTTACAGGTCTGTCTCTGCACAGTGAGCAGAGACGGACCTGTCATCCGCCTGCTCAGCGGGGATCAGCGGCGTGATCCCCCCCGAGCAGAGTGGACACACATACACACACCACACACACAGTCACAGTGGGGACGGGATGGAAAGTATTCAGACCCCCTTAAATTTTTCACTCTTTGTTATATTGCAGCCATTTGCTAAAATCATTTAAGTTCATTTTTTACTCATTAATGTACACACAGCACCCCATATTGCACACACAGCACCCCCATATTGACAGAACACAGAATTGTTGACATTTTTGAAGATTTATTCAAAAAGAAAAACTGAACTATCACATGGTCCTAAGTATTCAGACCCTTTGCTGTGACACTCATATATATAACTCAGGTGCTGTCCATTTCTTCTGATCATCCTTGAGATGGTTCTACACCTTCATTTGAATCCAGCTGTGTTTGATTATACTGATTGGACTTGATTAGGAAAGCCACACACCTGTCTATATAAGACCTTACAGCTCACAGTGCATGTCAGAGCAATTGAGAATCATGAGGTCAAAGGAACTGCCTGAAGAGCTCAGAGACAGAATTGTGGCAAGGCACAGATCTGGCCAAGGTTACAAATAACATTTCTGCTGCACTTAAGGTTCCTAAGAGCACAGTGGCCTTCTCCAGAGTGCTCAGGACCTCAGACTGGGCCGAAGGTTTACCTTCCAACAAGACAATGACCCTAAGCACACAGCTAAAATAACGAAGGAGCGGCTTCACAACAACTCCGTGACTGTTCTGGAATGGCCCAGCCAGAGCCCTGACTTAAACCCAATGGAGGATCTCTGGAGAGACCTAAAAATGGCCGTCCACCAACGTTTACCATCCCCCCTGACAGAACTGGAGAGGATCTGCAAGGAGGAATGGCAGAGGATCCCCAAATCCAGGTGTGAAAAACATGTTTCAGCTTTCCCAAAAAGACTCATGGCTGTATTAGATCAAAAGGAGCTTCTACTAAATACTGAGCAAAGGGTCTGAATACTTAGGACCATGTGATAATTCAGTTTTTTTTTTTTTTTAAAAATCTGCAAAAATGTCAACAATTCTGTGTTTTTCTGTCAATATGGGGTGCTGTGTGTACAATATGGGGTGCTGTGTGTACATTAATGAGGAAAAAAATTAACTTAAATGATTTTAGCAAATGGCTGCAATATAACAAAGTGAAAACTTTAGGGGGGTCGGAATGCTTTCCGACCCCACTGTATATATATATACCCAGGGTTATGGCAGCAGCTAGCTGCCATAACCCCGGTAATTTGTTTTATACAGTGGGCAATCCTTTCACATAAAAAAAGTGGTCCTGGCGACGGATTCACCACAGGATCCCCACCCTGTCGCTTTCCGGTCATTTCTCCCATTTGCTGAAGCCGACGATAAGGGGGGGATTATGCGTTCCCCTGGAGTGCTGGGCAGGAAGTCGAGTGAGGGCAAGACGGTGCCCACTCGACTCTATGCCCTTGGAGGACCGGAGTGACGTCTGACAACACTTCCGCCTTAAAGGACAAGTTTTTATTTTTATTAGTAAAAGGACTTTTTTTTTTTTTTTTGCTTTCAAGTGTGAAAGATTGAGACTTTGAGTTGTACTTTAACTGAACTGTGTGCTCAACTATGTGTAATGTGTGCTGCTTTTACTTACTAATCTGGCTGTTTTTTTCTCCTGGATTTTCAGATTGTAGAGTTCTGTGTGTTTGTAAACAAAATTGTGTGTGAGATTGGACACAAGCAATCAGCAGGTTTCAGCCAAGTCCAATCAAAACCAGAAGCAAGCCATGTACCTTGAGCCATGCCTGCACCTGCCACTTGCTCACAGTATATTTACTGTTAACGTTTGGCAGGAGGATAAAAGCAAAAGAAACAAAAAAACTTTTGAACCACTTTTCAATGACATTAGTCCAGCTGCCAAACATACTGAGAATTTTTGTTTGAAAACCTGCTAGTGTATAGCCAGCTTTAGAAATACAATCTGCCTATTGGGTCCTATGTATAATCCTAATCCAAAAAAAAAAGCAAAAAAAAAGCAAAAAAAAAAAAGCAAAAAAAAAGGCTTTTTTTTTTTAAGGTTTCCCGTGTGAATGAAAACACAGTAGAGGTTTCTCAAATTTAACTGCAAAAGCGGAAATACACTTAAAAAGGGAGAAAGCCTTTTAGCCTGTATTTGAGTTGAGTAGTTTTATTTTGAGAAACTATTGGTATTGGGCTGCCCAAGTCGAGGTAAGCCTGGAGTTCAACTTTAACAGGTTTTTTTTAAAACAAAGGAAAAAAAAAAAAAAAAAAAAAAAAGCACCAGAAATACTAAAAAAACTTTCAAGGATATATATATATGTTTAGATTTCAATAGACATTTAACCTTTTGAGCAACTTTTAAATTAAATTTTTTTTTGCCAAGAAAAACAGTAAAAGGAAACAGAAGAGCAGACCTACTGACAGAAAGTTCCGGAGTTGTATCAGACTTGCTTTCACAAACCTCACAAAAAGATGAACACCTAGATACACTGACCCCACTGAACACCAAGAATGGACAGCCTATATCAGCATTCAGCAAGTATAGATTCTCTCTTTATTCATGCTACTACTTTATAAGAACAATGAAGTCTTACCTGGCTCGGGGGGCTGTTCAGGCAGTTGAGGTTCATCCTTTCCTGTGACAGTCAAAACTTCCTCTGTCTGCTGAAGAGTCTTGGGAGAAGCTGGGATCTCGGAGACTTCTGGCTTAGAGGAAACAGGAATCTCTGCCTGAGGAGAGGCGGGAGGCTCCAGCTGGGCCTGAGCTACAGGAGAAGTGGGAGGCTCCACCTGGGTCTGGGCAAAAGGAGAGGCGGGAGACTCCGACTGGGTCTGGGCAAAAGGAGAGGCGGGAGGCTCCGACTGGGTCTGGGCAAAAGGAGAGGCGGGAGGCTCCGACTGGGTCTGAGCTACAGGAGAGGCGGGAGGCTCCACCTGGGTCTGAGCTACAGGAGAGGCGGGAGGCTCCACCTGGGTCTGAGCTACAGGAGAGGCGGGAGGCTCCACCTGGGTCTGAGCTACAGGAGAGGCGGGAGGCTCCACCTGGGTCTGGGCAAAAGGAGAGGCGGGAGGCTCCACCTGGGTCTGGGCAAAAGGAGAGGCGGGAGGCTCCACCTGGGTCTGGGCAAAAGGAGAGGCGGGAGGCTCCACCTGGGTCTGGGCAAAAGGAGAGGCGGGAGGCTCCACCTGGGTCTGGGCAAAAGGAGAGGCGGGAGGCTCCACCTGGGTCTGGGCAAAAGGAGAGGCGGGAGGCTCCACCTGGGTCTGGGCAAAAGGAGAGGCGGGAGGCTCCACCTGGGTCTGGGCAAAAGGAGAGGCGGGAGGCTCCAGCTGGGTCTGGGCAAAAGGAGAGGCGAGAGGCTCCAGCTGGGTCTGGGCAAAAGGAGAGGCGAGAGGCTCCAGCTGGGTGTGAGCTACAGGAGAGGAGGGAGGTTCCAGCTGGGTGTGAGCTACAGGAGAGGAGGGAGGCTCCAGCTGGGTGTGAGCTACAGGAGAGGAGGGAGGCTCCAGCTGGGTGTGAGCTACAGGAGAGGAGGGAGGCTCCAGCTGGGTGTGAGCTACAGGAGAGGAGGGAGGCTCCAGCTGGGTGTGAGCTACAGGAGAGGAGGGAGGCTCCAGCTGGGTGTGAGCTACAGGAGAGGAGGGAGGCTCCAGCTGGGTGTGAGCTACAGGAGAGGAGGGAGGCTCCAGCTGGGTGTGAGCTACAGGAGAGGAGGGAGGCTCCAGCTGGGTGTGAGCTACAGGAGAAGCGGGAAGATCCAGTTGGGTGTGAGCTACAGGAGAAGCGGGAGGCTCCAGTTGGGTGTGAGCTACAGGAGAAGCGGGAGGCTCCAGCTGGGTGTGAGCTACAGGAGAAGCAGGAGGCTCCAGCTGGGTGTGAGCTACAGGAGAAGCAGGAGGCTCCAGTTGGGTGTGAGCTACAGGAGAGGCGGGAGGCTCCAGTTGGGTGTGAGCTACAGGAGAGGCAGGAGGCTCCAGCTGGGTGTGAGCTACAGGAGAGGCAGGAGGCTCCAGCTGGGTGTGAGCTACAGGAGAGGCAGGAGGCTCCAACCGAGTCTGGGCAATAGGAGAAGCAGGGGCTTCTACCCCAGCCTGGACAGCAGCAGAGGCAGGGGGCTCTACCTCAGACTTAGCAGCAGCAGAGGGAGAAATGGGAGGCTCTTCATCAGCCTGGGTGGCAAGAGGCTCTGCCTCAGCTACAAAAGAAGCCGGAGAAGCTGGGGACTCAGAGGAGGATTCCTGGATCCAATCAGCAGGGGCCTCTTCCTGGATCTGAGATGCGAAAGAGTCGAGGGGCTCTTCAAATAATTTAGCAGGGGATGCTGGGATCTCTTCCTGGGTGTCAGCAGCAGCAGGGTTTGCTTCCTGGCTTGCCTGGAAAGCAGGTGGCCCCTGTTTTTGCTCTATAGCATCCCCAAGTGGCTCTTTCTCTACTGGAGCAGTTTCTTCAGAAGCAGTTAGATTTTCTTCAATTCCATGCGCAAAACATTCAGAAAATGCAGGCGGATCACCAATAGAGCTAGAAGATCCTTCTTGTGCCGTAACCTCCAGGCTTAGGTCCTCTAAATGTACAAAAAAAAAAAAAAAAAAAAAGTAATATATTTTTATTATCTGCAGTCTATACTAAGAACAATGATAAAAGTGAGCTTAAGCAACACAGAGATTCTGGGTGCCAAACTGTACAAAATACAAGTGTTGTTGAAACAAACGAACATTTGAAGTGCAATAAGTGTCTCCTCATCTTTGCGCACACTGCTGGACATGCCTTTATCTATAATCAGCCCAAAAACAAAGCAGCAGATAGTGCAGATTTTAAAGCCTCGTACACACGCTTTGATTTTCGGACGTCCGATTTTTGTGGCATGCTAGTCTCATGTCAAAAGTGAAGAGGTTACCAACGATACGAGAATTTACATTTGATAGAATACAACGTCAGAAGTGACGCAACGCGTTAAATAGTTTTATATGTATTCTTTCGTTTCTGAGCATGTGTAGTCTCGCTCTTATGATTTTTTTTCGTACGAAAACCGTACTAATGAAACGAAAATCAGACGTTGAGTTCACATCCGACAAAACTAATAGTCTGCACATCCGGCTTTTGTCTGACGTAAAAGTGACAATCGTCTGTCAAAAACACCGTGCCAATGGTAAGATTTGGGGACGACGGGTCGTCGTAACACAATTGACGTCCGAAAACCAAAAACTGTGTGTATGGGCCTTAAGGCAATCTGAGTGCAATCCTAGCGAAGCATTCAAAGGAAAAATGTGGCAGGCAGCACGGTGATCCAGTACACAAATCCCACTGCTTGGCCTCATACCATGTGTGGCGTTTGATTCACTGACCAATACATTATCTATAGCAGGGATATGCAATTAGCGGACCTTCAGCTGTTGCAAAACTACAAATCCCATCATGCCTCTGTCTCTGGTTGTCATGCTTGTGGCTGTCAGTCTTGCTATGCCTCATGGGACTTGTAGTTCTGCAACAGCTGGAGGTCCGCTAATTGCATATCCCCTGGTCTATAGTATCATTGGGGGAGGGGGGACGGGAAGGAGGGGTGTCAGTGGAGTATAAAAGGCCAAGAAACACATACACCATCTTTGTTTTAAAGTGTTTCTAAAAGCCTCGTACAAACGATCAGATTTTCGGACGTCCGTTTGTCCAGTTTTTTTTTTTTTGTGGCACGTTCGTCTCATGTTGAAAGTGAAGAGGTTACTCACCATACGAAAATTCTCGTACGTCAGAAAACAACTTCAGAAGTGACGTAATGTGTTGGCCCTGTATCCCCCCTCCCCCCCTCACTGGTAGTGATTGACAGCAACGGGAGCCAACGGCTCCTGCTGCTGTATCCAAGCCAATGAGAAGCTCGAGAGCCAAGACTCTCATGCACATCGCTGGATCAGGATTGAGTTCAGATAAATATAAGGGAGGGGCGGGAAAGCTGCACTCAGGCTATCCTCATGCATAGAATGCATTTTTAAAGGTTAAGTTCACCTTTAGGTAAAACACAAATGCACATATTTTTGCAGGTAAAAAAAAAAGTGTGCATTTATTTTTTTTTTACTTTTACACAGAGGCGTGCAAAGTGCTTCACTCACGATCAGTGGCTAAGCGGGTTCCATGACCAGCTACCGCACTCTTCCCCTCCAGCTTTCCTGGCGATTGCAAATAGAGCGGTCAGCTGCCTGTTGCCTTCAATGGGGTTCCCTCCAGCAGCTAATTGCCGGGAACCGCTGCTGGGTCTCCTGCATCTAATGACTAATTGCCCCAGTCGCAGGTGTGAACGAAGCTTAAAAATGTATTCGTTTGAAGCATCACTTCCTCTACAGAATTCATTGACTTGCTTGAGCAACACTCAAAAGCAGCCAAGTGCAAAACAAACTCGGTAGAGGAAGAAAGCCGAGTGCAGGCGGTCCCCACACATTGCACTACTGTCCGTACTCCGTGTGCCGTGCTTAATGGACTAGTCTGTAGATAATCTCCACAACAAACCCCCACTCACCTTGAGGTTGCTGGGGAACATGATTCTGTGCCTCTACAGAGCGGTACCCTGGAGCCTCATATGAGTCTGACTCTTCCAACTCTAAAGCGTCTGCGAAAAAACACCATTTATGGCTCATGTATGAAAAGGTCTGGAAACTACACCCACAACACCCATAGAAACCAAACAGCGAGAATTTGGTTTTGTCTCGATTGAAATAAAAAAGTTTTCTATGCATGCAATGCCTTCATAATTCAGATATCAAGCATGCAAGGCCTCCAATATTTGTACATCAAGCATGCAAGGCCTCCATTATTTGTATATTAAGCATGCAAGGCCTCCAATATTTGTACATCAAGCATGCAAGGCCTCCAATATTTGTACATCAAGCATGCAAGGCCTCCAATATTTGTATATTAAGCATGCAAGGCCTCCATAATTCATACATCAAGCATTCAAGGCCTCCATAGCTCATACATCAAGCATGCAAGGCCTCCCTAGCTCATACATCAAGGATGCAAGGCCTCCATAGCTCATACATCAAGCATGCAAGGCCTCCATAGCTCATACATCAAGCATGCAAGGCCTCCATAGCTCATACATCAAGCATGCAAGGCCTCCATAGCTCATACATCAAGCATGCAAAGGCCTCCATAGCTCATACATCAAGCATGCAAGGCCTCCATAGCTCATACATCAAGCATGCAAGGCCTCCATAGCTCATACATCAAGCATGCAAGGCCTCCATAGCTCATACATCAAGCATGAAAGGCCTCCATAGCTCATACATCAAGCATGCAAGGCCTCCATAGCTCATACATCAAGCATGCAAGGCCTCCATAGCTCATACATCAAGCATGCAAGGCCTCCATAGCTCATACATCAAGCATGCAAGGCCTCCATAGCTCATACATCAAGCATGCAAGGCCTCCATAGCTCATACATCAAGCATGCAAGGCCTCCATAGCTCATACATCAAGCATGCAAGGCCTCCATAGCTCATACATCAAGCATGCAAGGCCTCCATAGCTCATACATCAAGCATGCAAGGCCTCCATAGCTCATACATCAAGCATGCAAGGCCTCCATAGCTCATACATCAAGCATGCAAGGCCTCCATAGCTCATACATCAAGCATGCAAGGCCTCCATAGCTCATACATCAAGCATGCAAGGCCTCCATAGCTCATACATCAAGCATGCAAGGCCTCCATAGCTCATACATCAAGCATGCAAGGCCTCCATAGCTCATACATCAAGCAAGCAAGGCCTCCATAGCTCATACATCAAGCAAGGCCTCCATAGCTCATACATCAAGCAAGGTCTCCATAATTCATACATCAAGCAAGGTCTCCATAATTCATACATCATACAATTACAGCCGACATTGCTCGTACCAGACTCCTGCTGATGCCGCCGCTGCCGTTCGGCCAATCCAGGTAGAAGCTGGCTCTCCGGGACCGCCGGAGAATCTGAGACCTCAGCTACAAACCGCGGATCCTCAGACTGCAAAGTATGCAGCTCTTCAAGTTCTGCAACAGGGAGGAAGGTAATTCTTAAAGCGACCCGGTCTTTAAAACTTAAAAATTGCATGTGAAAGCAAAGAAGGATCATAAAAAAAAATAAATAAATATATATATATATAAAAAAAGCACTTGCAGTGTGTTTTTATTTACCATAAATGATTTTGTTCACTTGCAATGTGCTTTTGAACTGGCTAGAAAAGAACTTCAAGAAAAGTCTGTTCCCTAGCACAGCCCCTTCCTGGCACGTCACAGCCCTCTTCTCTTCTTAGAATGTGAAAGGTCAGACTGTGCTGGCCAGGCTTCTTCCCTTTTATGTAAAGCTTGCGCTAGCTGAGAGAAGGGGGAATTCTACAGAATGTAACTTGAGTGACAGCTCAGTGTCTGCTGACATCACATCCAAGATGGCGGCACCCAGCAGCAGTCTCGGGGCATTTTGACGCAAGGGAGGAGTTACAGGTAAACATGTTAATTTCACATTATTGAAAACTTTTTTGCTGAAAATAAATAAAAATCTGGCTTCAGGGTATTTTCAAAGCTTGCACCGGCCATATCTTACGCATGTAGGTCGTGCTTCTCGCACACACATTTCATAATTTTTTTCTGTTTGTCAGATAATCCCAGCGCTGACCAGGCAAAAATCCAGCATGGCTAGTGTGCCCTTATCAGAAGGCTGAGGAAGAAGGATGTCTGTCATGGTCAGGCGGGGAGCCTACAGACATACATTTTCCACAATCAGACCAGAAGTGGCAGGATTGGGGGAACTTTGTAGCACCCCAAACTGGATTTTAAAAAAAAGGACATATATGATGCAGTCTGCCTCTGACAGTTTTATTATCGGTTGATGCTGCCAGCAGGTTCTCTCCCCCCCCCCCCCCCCCCACTTCCTTTTAAACCGGGTGACAACACTTTGTTCCGCAGTAAAAACAGCACAGCAGCGTTGTCACCCTTTGGGATGGGGGTCGTTCATTATAGACCTGTAAAATTAAAGTACGTAAACCCAAAAACCAAGAATGTAATAGATTACAGTTTACAGTCCCTGGGTGTGGAGACTGCATTTTTTTTTTAAAGTGCATTTCCACTTTTGCAGTCAATTTTGAGAAAACCCATTATATCTTTGTTCCCATTCACACAGCATGTCTGGGTTTAAAAAAAAACGAAAAAAACAAAAAAACGAAAAAACAAAACAAAAAAACAGATCAGAATTCCCCCCCCCCGCAGCTTGTTGGGGGGGGGGGGGTGTCGGGCCCCATAGGATGAATCTCCCACTATGCATGCTGTGTCCCTGGGGGTGAGGAGAGTCGCTGCTACACCAGGAAGAGGGCCAACTAGCTCATTGTTCCCATGCTCTCTCTACGGCTGCCGGGAATTGCAGCCCGAGAACCTGAAGACAAACCGGCCATGCGCCCAACTACCGATCCCAAAAACCCCTGGTCCAGGCTTGATCAGTGGATCTACAACAGCCAATCAGCTCAGACGCTTGGCGCTCCTCCGCCTTGAAATCAGTGGGGTATGATTAGGCCAGTGATGTGGAAGGAAGGTTGGCACTGCTGCACAGAACCTCCTATGGAGGCCATATTGGAGAGCAGGCAACTGGGCTGCACGAGCTGCCCCCCCCCCCTCCCCAGTCCGGAAGAACGGTCTTCTTCAAGACCAGTTCCTGGTGCCAGGAAGGTTGGGGACAGCCGTTCCAGAGGTTTCTCAGGAGGAGTCATGGCTGCTCCAAATTTGAGTAATATGGTGAGCCTGTCCTAAGTCTGCCTCATTGGCATACACAGTGCAAGAAGCCCAGCCTCTATACCAGGGGTCTTCAAAGTACGGCCCTCCAGTTGTTCAGGAACTACAAGTCCCATCATGCCCAGTCATGTCTGTGAAGGTCAGAGTTTTACAAGGCCTAATGGGATGTGTAGTTCCGCAACAGCTAGAGAGCCGTAGTTTGAAGATTCCTGCTCTACACGTTCAGCCTTTTGTTAGGACAGACAGTGTGCAGTTTAGATTCAATTGATGAGGAAGATCTGCCAGCACAGTACAGACAGGGTTAATTATTGCAAACACAGCTGCCCAATCCCTGTAAAGAAAACTACCTAGGACTGTTCCTTGCTGGAGGGTCCAGAATAAAGCATCTTCAAAAAGGGGGACGCTGTGATTTTTTAAATATATATTTTTTTACTTCTGATATGCTAATGGGGGCATGGAAGTCTGAGCGGTCCCAATTTGGCAAAGTGGAAATACACTTTAAAGTGGTTGTAAAGGCAGAAGGTGCATTCTATGCATTAGGATTAAAAAAAAAAAAAAAAAACTGTGTGCAGCAGCCCCTCTCTTACCTACCTGAGCCCCATCTCCATCCAGCGACGTTGCGGGAGACTCCTCAGGAGTCTCCCGCAACGGGGGGGCAGGAGCATTGAAGAGGGTCCCGAGAAGAGGAGGATCTGGGCTGCTCTGTGCAAAACCATTACACAGAGCAGGTAAGTATACCATGTTTGTTATTAAAAAGAAAAAAAAAAAAAACTGACTTTAGTATCACTTTAAGGCCTTTTTTTCCCCTTCTCTTCTGGTGATTCTGCAAACAACTTCCTGTCCCTTTGTATCTACACTTTATCCACTGTATCTATGGAGGCAGCCATGGTTGTCCCAATCCCTGGACTTCCAACATGTCTGCCTTTCTCCATTTCTATTACATGGTAGTTGATGGGATTAGTAGTTTACACGATAAAGAGAAGGTTCTAGGTGTTCTTCTTAAAAGCTTAACTCCAGGAATGTGAAAATGTCTACTCTGGCAGTGCCCCCCCCCTTTTTAGTCTAGGGGTGGGGGGAAGAGTAATATTTACCTTGTCCTCACTCCAGCAGGGTCTGCGACCAGTCCCAGGAGGCTTCCTTTCTAAGCTGCTTCAGGGCCCTGGTCACATGCTTGCCTTCTCACGTGCAATTTCCTAACCCTTTGTGCCCATCTCAGTGTTTTATTTAAAAAAAAAAAAAAAAAAAAAAGGCGTCTATACAAAGCGCCACTCAACGGTCATGTGACCGGCCGGATCTCCCCTCTCCCGAACTGACATTTGGAGAGGGAGGGGCCGAAAAATCCCCCACTGACGTCAGTCGGGAGGAGAGAGGAAAGAGGCGGCCGGTCACGTGAGCGCTGAGAGGCGCTCTGAAATTAGGTATAGGCGTCTTTTTTTTTTTTTTTTTTTTAATAATAAACATTAGGAAAACACACAGGATTATATAAAGCATTAAAAGTTATTTCAGAAGCAGGAGGGGGGCATTCACTGTCACTAGCTGACAGGCAGGGAGAGGAGAGGACGGGGAGAGCAGGGCTGCGGATGATGAGGGAACATAAACTGACCACGGTGTGAGGGCTCAGCAGCCATGATAAACCGTGGTCAGTTTATAGAGGGGACGGCCGGCAGAACTAGGCAGGATCAGCCAGGTATTTCAGGTGATACAGGGGGACAAATGACAGCACAAGACTTGTGCTGTATAACATGCTTTAACTACTTGCCGACCAGCCGCAGTTCCACTGTGGCAGGTTGACATGTCTGCGCGAATTGCCGTCATGGTACGACGGCTCATCAAAGCACCATAGCAGGCGCGCGCAGCGTGTTGCCGATGCGCGTGGCCGGCGGGCGCGATTTCCGCTGCCCACCTGCGATCGCGGGCACGAGAGCCAGAACCGGGATTGGCGTGTGTAAACCACTGCCAGTGACATTTACACCATAATCACGAATTATTTATAGCACTGATGGCTGTATAAATGTCAATGGTCCCAAAAAAGGGTCCGATCCGTCCGCCGCAATGTCACAGTCCCACAAAAAAAAAAAAAAAAAACAAAAAAAAAAAAAAAAAACGCAGATTGTCGCCATTACTAGTAAAAAAAATACTAGTAAAAATAAAAATGCCATAAATCTATCCCCTATTTTGTAGACGCTATAACTTTTGCGCAAATCAATCAACATACGCCTATTGCGATTTTCTTTTACCAAAAATATGTAGATTACATATTGGCCTATACTGATGAAGAAACTAGTTTTTTACATTTTTGGATATTATAGCAAAAAGTAAAAAATATTGCTTTTTTTTCAAAAATTGTCCTTTTGTTTAAAGCGCAAAAAATAAAAACCGCAGGTGATCAAATACCACCAAAAGAAAGCTCTATTTGTGGGGGAAAAAAAGGACATAAGGCACAACCATGCATGACTGCGCAATTGTTAAAGCGACGCAATGCCAATGCCATATCGCAAAAAATGGCCTGGTCATTAAGGGGGTAAATCCTTTCGGGACTGAAGTGGTTAAAGAAACAGGATCCATTCATTTTTTCTTTTTTAGGGCAATGAACACCTTAAGCTCACAGCAGTGGTAAGGACACATTTCTGGCAGGATCAACAGGTATTTTCTGTAACTGATAAAAATGTTCTTAGCCTGAAAAAAAAAAAAAAAAAACAAAGCAAAAAAACAAAACCACAACAAATGCAACCACCAAATCCAAGGACTGCGATAGAACACACTTTTGTTTTTGGGTTTAGATACAATAGTGAATTAGTTTTTTTTTTTTTTTTTTAAATTGGGCCCCAGATGTTTTTAGCCATTATGTGGTAGCATGCGCAGCATATCAGCACATTATGGCAAACTTACCTGGCAAGCGTCCACTTCCAGAGCTGCACGATCAGTGCTTCCATCTTCTCCCAATCGTTTGACCGCTTGGTTGGTCGGGCTGTGATAATGTCACCCGCATGTCACTGAAAGGTGTAGACTGATGGTGCATGTGCGGCTCAGGGGGAACATAAAACTGCACCAGGCAGAGAGAAGGGTTTATGACAGAAGAGACCATATACTATAAAGAACTTGGACCTTACCAGTACCAGCGAGAAACGATCAAATAGAATATGTGGTCGTTCCCTCGCTGGTACCAGTAAAGTCCAAATTATTTCAGGTTCTTTATAGTATATTGTCTCAATGGCTGTGGTATCATCTTTCTGGTTGTGACAGAAAAGACCAATAGGGTCTCTTACATTCTATTAAAAAAAAAAAAAAAAAAAGGCAACCAGCCAACGTCAGCCATTACCTATAAGAAGTTCCAGCAACCGTTCTTCTCTCTAGTTTTAAACCATATATGAATACAAGCTTGCTATTGCAAGCACCCCTGGCAATGCTACATGGTTTGTCCCGCCCCTGTATGGGCTTGTTCACATGTACGGCAGGAACAGGTCACTCCTCTAAAAAGTGATCTGCGCTCACATCGGTTTTCAGGTGTTTAACAGGGGGGGTGAGGAGGTGACATGTCCCCTCCTCGCTGTCAGATTTAACCCTATAAAATTGCCACACTGCTGCGCCCGCAATCATGCTGTTGCAGCGCAGCCCCATAGAACTGCATTAGTCGTGGTCGGCGGTGGGTCCCTGCCAAAAGAGCCATGCGGTTTAAGTCTTGGCGCGGTCGTGAAGCACGTGTACAGCAGTAAGTTAGTGTTCAGACAGTTGGTCGGTCGCAGCTCAAACCGCCCCCTGGTTTTACTGTGCCTGTGGGAACGAAGCCTCGTGGTTAATTTTAGTAGCAGGCCAAGCTGTCCGGCAAATGTTGATACAAATATACAGGTGCATCTCAAAAAAAAAAAAAAAAAATAGAATATCAAAAAAAGTTCATTTATTTCAGAAACTCATTATATAGAGAGTCATTACACAAAAACAGTGATCCATTTCAAGCATTTCTCTTTTTAATTTAGTTGATTATGCCTTACAGCAAGTAAAAACCCAAAATTCAGCATCACAGAAAATTTGACTATAGAGATAAAGTTGAATATTGTAGACCAGGGATATGCAATTAGCGGAACTCCAACTGTTGCAGAACTACAAGTCCCATGAAGCATTGCAAGACTGACATCCACAAGCATGCCACCCAGAGGCAGAGGCATGATGGGACTTGTAGTTTTGCAACAGCCGGAGGTCCGCTAATTGCATATTCCTGTTGTAGACTCATGGTGTCACACTCTAATCAGCTAATTAACTCAAAACACCTGTAAAAAAGGTTTCCTGAGCCTTTAAATTAGGGATCTCCAAACTACGGCCCTCCAGCTATTCCGGAACTACAAGTCCCATGAGGCTTTGTAAAACTGACATTCACAGACATGACTAGGCATGATGGTAATTGTAGTTGCTGAACAACTGGAGGCGCATAGTTTTGAGACCCCTGCTTTAGATGGTCTCACCGTCTGATTCAGTAGGTTACAGATCTCCAAACTACGGCCCTCCATCTGATGCAAAACTACACACCGTTACACAATCAAGGGAAAGACTGCTGACTTGACCGTTGTCCAAAAGACAGTCATTGACACCCTCCACAAAGAGGGTAAGTCACAAAAGGTCATTGCTAAAGAAGCTGGCTGTTCACAGAGTGCTGTATCCAAGCATATTAATGGAAAATTGAGTGGAAGGACAAAGTGTGGTAGAAAAAGGTGCAAAAGCAACAGGGATAACCACAGCCTTGAGAGGATTGTGACGCAAAGGCCATTAAAGAATTTGGGAGAGATTCACAAGGAGTGGACTACAGCTGGTGTCAGTGCTTCAAGAACCACCACCACACACAGACAAATCCAGGACCTGGGCTAAAACTGTCCCATTACTTGTGTCAAGCCACTCCTGAACCAGAGACAATGTCAGAAGCACCTTACCTGGGCTAAGGAGAAAAAAAAAGGACTGGACTGTTGCTCAGTAGTGGAGAGGCACATAATCCAGGTTGCATGAGGTCCAGTGTGAAGTTTCCACAATCAGTGAGGATGTCATCTGCTGGTGTTGGTCCTCTGTGTTTTATCAAGTCCAAAGTCAGCGCAGTCCTCTAGCAGGAAATTCTAGAGCACTTCATGCCTCCCTCTGCTGACCAGCTTTATGGAGATGCCGATTTCATTTTCCAGCAGGACTTGTCACCTGCACACACTGCCAAAAGTACCAATACCTGGTCACATGATCATGGGATCACTGTGCTTGATTGGCCAGCAAACTCACCTGACTTAAACACCATAGAGAATCTGTGGGGTATTGTCAAGAGGAAGAGGAGACAGACCAGACCCAACAATGCAGATGGGCTGAAAGCCACTTATCAGAGCAACCTGGGCTTCCATAACACCTCAGCAGTGCCACAGGCTGATTTCCTCCATGCCACGCCGCATTGATGCCACAATTCATGCAAAAGGAGCCCCTACCAAGTATTGAGTGTATACTATACTGTACATGGACACAATTTTCACTAAGCCAACAATTCTCTATCAAATATACTTTTTTTAATTGGTCTTTTGTAATAGTCTAATTTTCTGAGATACTAAATTTTGGGTTGTCACTAGCTGTAAGCCATAATCATCAAAATCAAAATAAATGCTTGAAATAATATCACTCTGTGTAACGCATCTATATAAAATATAGGAGTTTCACTTTTTGAATTGAATTACTGAAATAAAATGAACTGATGATATTCAAATTTTGAGATGCACCTGTAAATGCACAAAAAAAGAAAAAAAAAAAAAAAATCATATTTGAGTAAGATACTGGGTACAATTACAGGAATTAACCCCATAAAGATAACACAACACAATATATTTCGCTCTAGTGTTCCTTTAACAGATGGCAAACAGCTGGCTGCTGTACACGATACTTTTCTCATGTGCAGCAACAGTTCATATTTCAGACAAAGGATATACCCCTTCGTCAGGCTGAAATTAGTGCTGCAGGAGATTACATCTCTCTATGGAGTATCGGAACACATAAAACTCCGGCTGTTTCTAGAGGACTAAAAGGGATACAATCACTTAACGGCACAGATGGCCCAAATCCTAAACTGGCCGAAGAGCGTTCTTAAAAACTGCTTAAAACGAAGCACAGGCATCTTAGCGGCGTCCTGCGGATGAAGACACTAGCTCACCAGACGGGAATCTCACAGTTCAGGCAGAGGCCTCTTCAGAGAGAAAAAGTCTTGAGTTTCAGAAAAGTTTGAAGATTGCTGAACACCAATAGAGAAGAGAAAAGTGGAGTCTCAGCTCCGTGAGTCAGCGAAATTCATCTTCAGTCACCTCAGCTAAACATCATGGAGCAGGAGGGCAGCCGGTTTTGGGGAATGTAAAAAAAAAAAACAAAACATAGCGTTCTCAGCAGTCCCGAAGGCTCCGCGCACACGACAGGCGAGCACTTGATTAAATGTGAATGAGACTGGAAGACAGCTGCAGAGCGAGCTCAGACTGCACATGACAGGCAGGAGAAGAACTATCACTATGTCACAAGTGACAGCTTCCCTCTGCAATGTCAGCCACTCCGAGAGATCAAAATACATTCATCATATCCACCCAACGGCGGCTGGGGCCTCATCCTATCCACCCAACTTCAGCTGGGGCTTCACCCCATCCACCCAACTTCAGCTGGGGCTTCACCCCATCCACCCAACTTCAGCTGGGGCTTCACCCCATCCACCCAACTTCAGCTGGGGCTTCACCCCATCCACCCAAAGTCGGCTCAGGCTTCACCCCATCCACCCAAAGTCGGCTCAGGCTTCACCCCATCCACCCAAAGTCGGCTCAGGCTTCACCCCATCCACCCAAAGTCGGCTCAGGCTTCACCCCATCCACCCAAAGTCGGCTCAGGCTTCACCCCATCCACCCAAAGTCGGCTCAGGCTTCACCCCATCCACCCAAAGTCGGCTCAGGCTTCACCCCATCCACCCAAAGTCGGCTCAGGCTTCACCCCATCCACCCAAAGTCGGCTCAGGCTTCACCCCATCCACCCAAAGTCGGCTCAGGCTTCACCCCATCCACCCAAAGTCGGCTCAGGCTTCACCCCATCCACCCAAAGTCGGCTCAGGCTTCACCCCATCCACCCAAAGTCGGCTCAGGCTTCACCCCATCCACCCACAGTCGGCTCAGGCTTCACCCCATCCACCCACAGTCGGCTCAGGCTTCACCCCATCCACCCACAGTCGGCTCAGGCTTCACCCCATCCACCCACAGTCGGCTCAGGCTTCACCCCATCCACCCAAAGTCGGCTCAGGCTTCACCCCATCCACCCAAAGTCGGCTCAGGCTTCACCCCATCCACCCACAGTCGGCTCAGGCTTCACCCCATCCACCCACAGTCGGCTCAGGCTTCACCCCATCCACCCAAAGTCGGCTCAGGCTTCACCCCATCCACCCAAAGTCGGCTCAGGCTTCACCCCATCCACCCAAAGTCGGCTCAGGCTTCACCCCATCCACCCAAAGTTGGCTGAGGCTTCCATCCAACATCGGTTAAGGCTTCATCATATCCACCCAACCTCGGTTCAGGCTTCCAGAGATCACCCTAAGAGGACCACTAAAAGGGAAAAATATTGTATTTAGTAACTACATGGGGTTAATACCTGTAATAATAGTACTTAGCATAATAAAATCATTTTTATTCCCCGCAGCAGACAGGCCAAGCAGTCCAGAAAGGGACAGTTCCAGAGGTTGGGACAAACTATATTACACTTTTGGGCGTGCCAACAATGGCAGCCATTTACACCTTCACCAAAAACTGCCTATGCAGACATCAGTCTCCTGTGGGTAAAAAATCTCGGTGTCTTCGGCGTTATTCAACTTTAGTCAAAGCTGCAAAGGCTATCGTTCCAGAAAATGCTAGGTAGCCAGGCATTGGCAATAAGCAGTCAGATCTTGATGTAATTATCTGAAAAAAGGAAAATAAAAAAAAAAAAAAAACTTCTCCAGGAGAAGAGGTCCATGGAATACCAGCAAAAAAATTCTCACAAAATGGGCAGGGATTTTAGGAGGGAGCTTTAAGGATGGCACAAGCAAAATATTGGCTAGTGTCCAGTCACCAGATGGTAGTGGTATACAAGCCATGGCCTATGAATACAAGTACAGTGTCCGCTACAATTCCATATTAATTTTATCTATAGTGTAAAATCATAAATTAATTTCCGCATCGTATTCGCTTTCTAGCCTACGCCTTTTAACCACAAACTCATCGGAAAGTTTGTAAACTTTGTGAAGAATCCCGTCACAACCACCGTATTCTCCCAAGATCTCCTGCTCTCTAGCTCCCTTGTCACCTCCTCCCATGCTCACCTCCAGGACTTCTCCTGAGATTTTCCCATCCTTTGGAACTACCTATGCCAATCTGTCCGACTATTTACTATCCATCTTTAGACAATCCCTGAAAACCCTTCTCTGTAATCGCTTGCCGACCAGCCGCCGTCAGTGCGGCAGGTCGGCATGATCCCGCGAGCCGTCATAGCTGTACGTCGGCTCCTTTAAGCGGGATAGCAAGCGTGCGCGCCCGCTGCAATGCGGGGGTGCCGATGCGCGTGGCCAGCAGACGCGATGACCGCCCGCCATCTGCAATCGCGGGCATGAGAGGCAGAACAGGGGTGTGTGTGTGTGTGTGTAAACACACAAATCTCTGTCCTGTGAGGAGAGAAGAGGCAGATCGTGAGTTCCTACTAGCTAGGAACAACAATCTCATTTCCTCCAGTCAGTCCCATCCCCCTACAGTTAGAACACACACTAGGGAACACAGTTAACCCCTTCCCTGCCAGTAATTTTTGTTTGGGTACAGCGTCTCCGTCTCACGACGCTGTTGTCAGTTAAAGCGACGCAGTGCCGTATGGCAAAAAATGGCCTGGTCATTGAGCAGCCAAATCTTCCGGGCTGAAGTGGTTAAAGAAGCCTATCCTGCTTCCAACAAATACACGCTTTTACTTTCTCCATCAGCTCATCTCCCACAGTTATTACCTTTTGTATCACTTGACCCTCCCTCTTAGATTGTAAGCTCTAACAAGCAGGGCTCTCCGATTCCAAATTGTATTGACACTGTAATGTCTCAAAGAAAAATGTAGACGGCAACTCTAGAATCCCATGAAAATCTTTGCTTCATAAAGTGCTGCGCAAATTGTTGGCACTATATAAATCTTGTATAATTCTGTGACACGCAGTCACTATGGGGGTTGATCTACTAAAACTGGATAGCGCAAAATCTGGTGCAGCTCTGCATGGTAGCCAATCAGCTTCTAAGCTCAGCTTCTTCAGTCTGACAATAAAACCTGGAAGCCGATTGGTTTGGTTGTAGGGATGCACCGAAATTTCGGCCACCGAAACATATCGGCCGAAAATGGCCCTTTCGGCAAAAAGCCGACAGAGAATTATTGCCGATACTGGCGCCGAAAATGGGGCCGAAAATGGGGCGGGGCTCCGCCCCTTGTGCCGCCTATCAGGGGGCTTCCTATATTGTAGAAGAGAGGAGAGCCGCCGCCTGGTTGATTAGAGCGCCAGGAACATCACAGCTTTCATTTTGATAGCTGTGTTCCCCCGCTGCGCGCCATCACATACAGCCCCTCCTCCTTGTCCGGGCACTTTGATAGACAAATCACCCGTCCAATCCTAGGACGGGTGATCTGTCTATCAAAGTGCCCGGACAAGGGGGAGGGGCTGTATGTGACGGCGCACAGCGGGAACACACAGCTATTGAAATGAAAGCTGTGATGTTCCCGGTCTTGTAATCAAACAGGCGGCGGCTCTCCTCTCCCTTCACTGGCTGCAATGGGGACACTGGCTGCACTACTAGGGACACTGGCTGCATCTGACGGGCACTGGCGAGGCTGCATTGATCTCTTGTATCATGTCCCCAGTCTCTGACCATCTCCTGTACCATGTCCCCAGTCTCTGACCATCTCCTGTACCATCTCCCCAGTCTCTGACCATCTCCTGTACCATGTCTCCAGTCTCTGACCATCACTTGTATCATGTCTGCAGTCTCTGACCATCTCCTGTACCATTTCCCTAGTCTCTCACCATCTTTTGTACCATCTCCCCAGTCTCTGATCATCTCCTGTACCATCTCTGCAGTCTCTGACCAACTCCTGTACCATGTCCCCAGTCTCTGATCATCTCCTGTATTATGTCCGCAGTCTCTGACCATTTCCTGTACCATCTCCCCAGTCGCTGACCATCTTCTGTATAAACAATTTTTAAAAAACACAGTCACTTTCGGTATCGGTGTTGTTGCGGTTTTTGGGATCAAGGAATATTTATTTTCGGTATCGGTTTCGGCACCAAAAAACCCATTCGGTGCATCACTAGTTTGCTGTGTCATATTTCACTTCGTCTGTCTTCTGAAACAGACGTGCTGAGAGTTTCAGGAGGAAGAGACGGTAAAGGAATCACTACTTGCAGGCAGCAAAGGTACCATTGAAAAGTAATTGTAGTCCTTAGAAATCGAAAGTAAACCAAAGAAATGAGCAGAAGAAAAGCTGGAAAGAATGCTGGGAGTCCAGACGGTAAGCATACAGGAAGCACTCGCAACATGAAAGGACATTTTTCAAAAGCAAGTTTACGTTGGGTTGTCATTAATAACTATTGTCTGTATTGTTATCAAAATGCAGAGGTTATAAAATTAGTGTGTGTGCGCTGTGACCAGAGAACTTAAAAAAAAAAAAAAAAAAATCGCATTGACTTTTCACCCGGTGATCCTACTTGTAAGAGACTCCTTACTTTAGGGTAGGGGGTCTCCAAACTACAGTGCTCCAGCTGTTGAGGAATCAAGTCCCATTGCAAGATTCTAATGGCCACATGCATGACGTCCAGAGACACGATGGGATTTGAAGTTCCTTCAAGGGAAAAGCTGCTTTGGCTGTACCTTCTCCTGTGGATCACAGGAGTGGAGTTCGTTCTGCACTCCTGTGACCTTTCTGAAGCCCGCCGTCCGCTAATCCCACAAAACCGGTCTAGGCGCAGGAAAGATTGCGACCATAGGGTCAGGATCCGCCCACATGCCTGGACCACCACCTGGCTTAGGCCCTCAGTGAGCCTGTGCCGGCCGCTCACCCCCCCCCCCCCCCCCACTCCAGTGAGCGGGGGGGGGGGGTGGGGGTGGGGGTGGTGGTGTGTGTGTGTCAGAACAGAGCTGCTGAATGACAGTCCCCAGCTCTCTGCTCAGGGAGCTCTGAGAACAGAGTGATCAGTGGTGTTTGATCGCTCGGTTATCAGTGCTAGTGCTGGCGGGAGACAGATGCTGCATCCACCCAAGTAGGATTATATAAAAAAAAAAAAAAAAAAAAAAAAAAAAAGAATCTTGGATTTCTTTTAATATATTCAGGGCCATAGTTTTGTGACCCCTCTTAAGGTGACAACACTCACTCTACTATCCATGGAGGACAGCGTTGTCACCCTTGGAAGGGACTACAGCACAACCCTCCCTTTGCTCATCTCCATAACACAGGGTGACTTTGTAGTCCACAGGGGAGACTTGGCAGGCCTGATAACGTTGTTTGATATTACAATTCAGTAAAATCTCATCACATCTATGAACCTAGAAGGCAATTAAACAGATTTAAAGGGGCTGTAAACCCTCAAGGTATTTCACCTTATTGCATTCTATGCATTAGGTGAAAAACCTGTGCTGCAGAGCACCAGCCACTCTAGGGCCCTCATTGGATAGATTGATAGCAGCAGGAGCCATTGGCTCCCACTGCTGTCAATCAAATCCAGTGACACGGGGGGGGTGCAGAGCTGAGTCCTGCTGTCTGTGTCAATAGAGGCAGCAGCAGGACTCGGGAGCACACCCGTACAGGTGCCCCCATGGAAAGAGACTCTCTGGGGGCACCCAATAAAGGAGGAGCCAGGAGCACCGCCGGGACACCCCAGAAAAGGAGGATCGGGGCCGGGAAACCCCAGAAAAGGAGGATCGGGCCGCTCTGTGCAAAGCCCCTGCACAGAGCAGGTAAGTATAACAGATTTGTTATTTTACACAAAAAAGAAAAAAGAAAAAAGAAAAAAGAAAAAAGAAAAAAGAAAAAAGAAAAAAGAAAAAAGAAAAAAAACGAACATTTACAATTACTTAAGCTAGACATACTTTAAGGGATCACCTGGAGACATTAAAGCAGAACTAAAAAAGGCAAAACTTATTTTAGTTTTTGACTTCGTGGAAGGGGGGGGGGGGGGGGAATCAGACCCCCTGTCAGTTCTAATCGCGGTTTGTGCCCCCGCCAGATTAGGCGACCCGTCAAAACTTGTAACGGAAAGGACGTTCAGTCACGGCCATCTTGGTACACCCCGCACTGAGCCTCAGTCTGAAGTCGCCAAGCGAACATTTTTACACCAACTTAAGCCTTGCATTTCACACATTTTTACCACTAAACTGAGCTTATATCGTGAAATACAGGATTTTAGAAATCCGTGAAGCCGTTTTGAAATTAATCCTGCATTTGACGATATAAGCTCAGCTTAGTGGTAAAAATGTGTGGAATACAAGACTTTGGTGTTAAAAGGTGTCTGCTTGGCGAATTTAGACTGTAGGCTTACTGTGGGCGAGTGCGGGGTGTACCAAGATGGCCGCGACGGAAGGTCACTTCCGTTACGAAATCTGACGGGTCGTCTAATCCGACAGGGCACCCCACTGTTGGGGAGTTTCACCCTCACCATTTGTCCTGTTTACCATTATCATTGAAAGTGAAAGAAAAACCCAAATTTTGGGTTGTCCCCAGAAAAAGTAATAGAGGGGAAATCTTCCAATGGGGACACTAGTTCAGGTGACCAAGAGATTCCCTTAAATTTGCAGGGAGTTTCTCTCACTTCCTGTTTGGCTATGGGACAGGAAGTGGAGAGAAATCTCCCCAATGGCACACAGATGGTGGAAACAAATCTGACAGGGGTTAGAACCCCCCTCTGATCTATCCAAAATGGAACAAAAAAAAAAAAAAAAAAAAGTTTTGCCCATTAGGTCTACTTTAACTTTATCCCTGTAGGTATGAACTTTCAAACCAGTGGAGGTCTGTCCATACCACGTAATACACAACGATGGATTCAGGTTCTACCCGCCATTTAGAGCGGGCATTAGTAGCATCTATAGAGGGGTTCTTCCTCTCCTGACACGGCACGTGTACAACACACTAAGTTGAAGGAGACTTAAAAAGCAAGTCGTAGCAGCTGCTGCAATCCGTTACCACCATAGGAAGGCAGGTGGGGCGATTCCAGGCCGTGCGTGTGTTCACAACCCCAACTCCGATCATCACACACATTTTCCAAGACTCCTGCCAACTGCTAACCTCTGCTCACCTGAAGGAGTATAGGGAGAGAGGGCAAGCTGCTCCTCTGCGGTTGGCTGCCAGATATCCGACATGTGGTCACTTTTTGTGACTCGAAAAGGAACATTGGCCGACTCATCACTTGGTGTCTCCCCACATGTGCCTAAAATATAAAAGATAAGGGAGTGTGACAGCTAAGACAAGGCAGCAAAGAGAACCAGTTATTGGCTGAAAAAGATGAGGGGATTGCTGCTCCAGGTATGTACTGAAAGCAGCACAACCAACTAAAAAAACAAAAAGAAAAAAAAAAAAAAAAACAGGAAAAAACAAAAAGAAAAAAAAAAAAAATTAAAAAATAAAAAGTGACACTTAGGACCAAATTCTCACCAAAGTCGCTCGCAAAATATCACATTAGCTATTTACATGAATCCCTTCCTGCTGGCTGCACACGTATGGCCTCAGGGAAGTGGGCTTTTTTCGTGGGGTTTCATATTTAAATTTAAATATACACACACTTTATTAGGTACACCTTGCTAGTAGCAGGTTGGACCCCCTTTATTAGGTCCCCTTGCTCGCAATGAATTGGACCCCCCTTTATTAGATCCCCCTTGCCAGTAGCGGGTTGGACCCCCTTTATTAGGTCCCCCTTGCTCATAGCAGATTGGACCCCCTTTATTAGGTCCCCCTTGCTAGTACCGGGTTGGACCCCCTTTATTAGGTCCCCCTTGCTAGTAGCGGGTTGGACCCCCTTTATTAGGTCCCACTTGCTAGTAGCGGGTTGGACCCCCTTTATTAGGCCCCCCTTGCTAGTAGTGGGTTGGACCCCCTTTATTAGGCCCCCCTTGCTTGTAGCGGGTTGGACCCCCTTTATTAGGTCCCACTTGCTAGTAGCGGGTTGGACCCCCTTTATTAGGCCCCCCTTGCTAGTAGTGGGTTGGACCCCCTTTATTAAGCCCCCCTTGCTTGTAGCGGGTTGGACCCCCTTTATTAGGCCCCCCTTGCTTGTAGCGGGTTGGACTCCCTTTATTAGGTCCCCTTTGCTAGCAGCGGGTTGGACCCCCTTTATTAGGCCCCCCTTGCTAGTAGTGGGTTGGACCCCCTTTATTAGGTCCTCCTTGCTAGTAGTGGGTTGGACCCCCTTTATTAGGTCCCCTTTGCTTGTAGTGGGTTGGACCCCCTTTATTAGGTCCTCCTTGCTAGTAGTGGGTTGGACCCCCTTTATTAGGTCCCCTTTGCTAGTAGCGGGTTGGACCCCCTTTGGCCTTCATTCTTGGTGGCATCGATACAACAAGGTGTTGGAAACGTTCCTCAGAGATTTTGCTCCATAGTGACCTGATAACCTCACACAGTTGCTGCAGATTTGTCGGCTGCACATCCATGATGCCAATCTCCCGTTCCTCCACATCCCAAAGGTGCTCTATTGGATGAGATGTGGTGAGTGTGGAGGCCATTGGAGTACAGGGACCTCATTGTCCAGTGGTGAGATGATTGGAGCTTTGTGACATGGTGCATTATCCTGCTGGAAGGAGCCATCAGAAGATGGGGACACTGTAGTCCTAAAGGGATGGACATGGTCAGCAACAATACTCAGGTAGGCCGTGGTGATTATACCATGCTCAATTGGTACTAAGGGGCCCAAAGTGTGCAAAGAAAGTACCCCCCACACCATTACCCCCCCCACCACCAGCCTGAACCGGTGATACCCCATCCCCCACACCATTACCCCCCCCACCACCAGCCTGAACCGGTGATACAAGGCAGGATGGATCCATGCACCAAATTCTGACCCCACCATCTGAATGTCGCAGCTGAAATCCAGACTCATCAGTCCAGGCAACGTTTTTCCAATCTTCTATTGTGCAATTTTGGTGATCCTGTGCCAAATGTAGCCTCAGCTTCCTGTTCTTAGCTGACAGGAGTGGCACCCGGTGTGTTCTGCTGCTGTAGTCCATCTGCTTCAAGGTTGGATGTGTTGTGTGTTCAGAGATGGTATTCTGCATACCTTGGATGTAATGAGTGGATATTTGAGTTACTGTTGCCTTTCTATCATCTGGAACCAGTCTGCTCATTCTCCTCTGACCTCAACAAGGCATTTTCCTCCACACAACTGCCGCTCACTGGATATTTTCTCTTTTTCCCACCATTCTCTGTAATCCCGAGAGATGGTTGTGTGTGAAAATCCCAGAAATACTCAGAGCAGCCCGTCTGCCACCAACAACCATGCCACGTTCAAAGTCACTTCAATCCCCTTTCTTCCCCATTCTGAGACTTGCAAGTCGTCTTCACCACATCTAGATGTCTAAATGCATTGAGTTGCTGCCATGTGATTGGCCGAAAAGCAATTGAACAGGTGTACCTAATAAAGTGGCCGGTGAGTCTCTCTCTGAAGAATTGGTTGAACTAGATGGACTTGTCTTTTTTTGTTTCAACCAAACTATGAACAATATGCGCATCTCCCTTTGTGCTGGGAAAGCAGTGCATGGCACGCTCCGAGCCCTGGGTCCCGTGCCAACGATTGGGAACCGGGGCGCTCGGTCCTGGGTCACCCGATTGCTGTGATGGCCTCTGATTGGCCATCACGGTGATCAGTCAATGAGCCCACCCCTGTGTTTACTTCCTCTTCTGAATGAAGAGCAAGATACATTGTATCTTCTTCTCCTTGCAGGAGAGGAAAAATGTAAACAAATCAAAGTGTGTAGAAAAAAAAAAAATAATTAAAAAGGGGTTGTAAACCCTCGAGGTTTTTCACCTGAATGCATTCCATGCATTCAGGTGAAAAGCCTCCTGTGATGCAGCTGCCCCCCCCCCCCCCCCCAGACCCCCCTTATTACTTACCTGAACCCAGTCTTTCCAGCGATGGGGATGAGCACACCAGCTTCAGCCGGTGTCTCGGGTCCTGATTGGATAGATAGCAGCGCAGCCATTGGCTCCCGCTGCTGTTAATCAAATCCAATGACGGGGGGGCGGGGCTGAGTCCTGCTGTCTGCGTCAATGGAGCGGCTCTCCAATGGGGCACATCAAAGGAGGAGCCAGGAGCGCCACTGAGGGACACCAGAAGAGGAGGATCGGGGCCACTATGTGCAAAACCAACTGCACAGATGTGGTGAGTATGACAGGTTTGTTTTAAAAAAAAAAAAAAAACACCTTTACAATAATAATAATAATAATAATAATAATAATAATAATAATAATAATAAATATAATAAAATTAAAAAAAAAGAAAAGAAATTCAAGGTTTGCAGGGTTAGTGTTAGGGTCAAGGCTGGGGTCAAGGTCAATGTCAAATGCCACGGTCAGAATACTTTGGGTAGAATAAAAAAAATTAAAAAAAAAAAAAAAAAAAAAAAAAAAAAAAGTGTTCAATTGGTATCAGTGACAGTTAGTATGTTAGCGTGTTTTAGGCAGGATAACAAAAAATGCGCACCATTGTTTCTGGAGGTGGACTACAGGTACATACAACATACACATGTGGTATCGCTGCAATCAGAAGCAGGAAAATTTATTTTGGGTTGTTCTTTGGTGGTAAATGATGACGGCAAAAAATCTTTTTTTTTTTTTTTTAAACATTTTTTTTTTTTAATTGAATTACGATTTACCACCAACAGAAAAAAAAATAAAAAAAAGGCGCTATAATTCACCTGAATGCACAAAGTAGTTGTGACGACATGTACAGCTTTAGTAACACACATCAAAGTCGCAAAATAATGCTGAGGCATTTAGATTGGTTTTGCCCTTTGGCATGAAGGGGTGAGGGTTTAAAGGTGACAATCTACTACTACCTGTTGTCTTCTCCGATTTCTCTGAGGAGTCTCCGCTGTTTGTGTCGGTATCACCGGTTTTGGAGTAAGAATCGGTCAGCCATCCTTCTTCAAAGGATCCTTGGGCAGCGTCTGTATGGGAAGAGCAGGATATAATAGAAGTATTTTCACTTCAGATAACCCAAATCATAACAAAAAGGCGTTTTCGGAGCCATTCTCTATTGTTGCGCACAAAGCAGTTTGTATCTACAGTTAGCGCCGCTGTGCTGCAGAACGCAAGCAGTGAGCAAAACAGGCGAAGATGTCAAGGTAAAAAACATGGAGATTTCTGTCCTCCTGTAGTCCATTAGGGGATACACCAGGCCTCCGGAAATATATAAAAAAAAAAAAAAAAAAAAAACAACCACACACAACGAATACAACAAACACACAAAAGAAGAAAAAAAAAAAAAAAAAAAAAAAAAAAAAAAAACGCACACCTTTAATAAAACACAGATCCACTGATCTTAAAAAAGTAAAAATAAAAAAACCTCCTCAGACACCATCCTAAAAGTCCAGAGGTCTGCTGTGTCCAACACTGAGAAAATATGATAACAACAGAACATGCACAGGCCAGAAGAGATTCAAATTTTTCATGCAATTTTTAAAATCGAGCTGTGGCCGGACTAAACAAATATTTACATCAGCGGAGTTCCACCCAAAAATGGAACTTCCGCTTAGCTGGTTCCTTACCCCCCCCACCGGTGTCACATTTGGCACCTTTTAGGGGGGAGAGCAGATACTTGTCTGTCTAATACAGGTATTTACTCCCACTTCCGGCGAGAGATCACCACAGAATCTGCGGTGATCTACACCATGTCTGCCCCCCCCCCCGCTGTCTTCCTGGAGACGTACAGGTCCCAGAAAACAGCAGGGACCAGTCAGAACTCGGGCATGCGCAGTAGGGAAACAGGCTGTGAAGCGGCAAGGCTTCATTTCCCGATTCCCTTACTTAAGATGCTGGCGCCTTCACCCAGAGCTGAGGGATGGGTCTTCGGGTGAGGACATCACGGGCGCCCTGGACAGATCCTTATTTTAAAAGTCTGCTGCTACAGTACTTGTAGCTACTGACTTAAATTTTTTTTTTTCAGGCGGAGCTCAGCTTTAACAAGCAGCAAATAGCCCCTTACTGACCTCTATAGCTTCAGGCACTGTGGAGCAATTCATCAATATTTACAGCAGAAACCCTCAACTTTCCTTTTCCACCTCCCAGTATGGATTTCCTTGCCTGACGGCCCTCTAACGGTTAACCCGACATAAATACTGAATTCCTCCAGAGCGCCTGCCACTAAAGAGGTCTGTGATTGGCGGTTTTGAAGCCAAATTTACTTCCCCGTTAAAATGTAAATCTTTGCATGTCTATACCCAGGCAACAGCTCCACTTTAAAGCTCAGCGGTGGGTGGAGGAAAAACAAATGTGAGCCCCCCCCCCACCCCACCCCACCTAAACACTGCAAGGGGTAAATGCTTGTTTGATCAGGGGAAGGATGAAAAGGTTGCATTGCTTACCTTACCTCTGCTGTAGCAGTCTCCTCCTCTCCCTTTGGTGCTCTGGGGATTCTTTCGGCCTCATCACATACAATGCAGGGCTATTAACCCAGTATTGTACATGGAAGAGCATGCATGTGGCCACACCGAGGCATCTAAGGCCGGCCATAGATTGTTCGAATCTCGGCCAGTCCCTGCTGATTAGAACCATTAATGGGCAGGCTGAATGTACCATTCGCTTGCGATTATTGCAAGCAGCTGCTATAGCCGCTAGTGAACTTCACGGTCTTCTCCCGGTGGGGAATGCTTACCCCACAAGGAAGAGACCATGCCCTGGCAGGAGGGATGCCCACGTCAAAGCTGTTGATGGGGGAAATCAAGCAAATTTTTCGAGAAAATCACTCCGTGTATGGCCAGCTTTAGATTATGCGATTTTCTGCTTGCTTTCCCCATCCAACACAGTCAGAAGCAGGGGAGATATCCCTGTCGGGAGAATACACAGATTACTGCTAGCGGCTATAGCCGCTAGCAATAAATCGCATGATAAAAATCTGACATGCTGGTTGTACCAAAGCCGATCGATGGTGCAACTTGGCTACAAATCGGCCTGCCCATAGGTGGATTGAATCTTCACTGGTCCCTGCTGGTTTGGATCCATCTATGGCCGGCTTTAGAGAAGAGGCTTTGCGGAACTGGTTGCACCACTGGAGGGACCCCGCTGGAGCAAGGAATAAGGCAAGTACCTCCTTTCTGTAAAAACAAGCATTTAGCACTTGGGGGGGGGGGGGGGTCGTTTTCCTCATGTTCAAGGAGCTGAGCTTTCTCCTAAGATAGCAAACACTGAATGTCATGCAGATTACATGCACTTAGTATAAGTGGAAATGAATGAATGAATAAATGAATGAATGGTTACACATATACAGCAGCGACAGCTGCAGAAAGAAGGGCAGCAAAATCACTACAAGCAGGAGCAGTGCAGGCTACAAAAAAAAAAAAAAAAGAAAAAAAAGAGAAAAAGGAAGAAGAAGTAGAAGAAGAAGAAGAAGAAGAAGAAGAAGAAGAAGAAGAAGACGAAAGGCACCTGCATGGATCAAATTTTCTCTCTGTAAAGGAGAGAAAAAGCCAGAAGAGTCGCTGAAGTCCAACAAACAATCTTTAGACACGAAGTCTGCACACAGGAGGAAGAAAGAAAACAAGTCCAAGTTAGACCGGAGAAGAACATTCGCTAGTCGAGAACTTCAGAATTCTACTAAAGTAATAACTCACAGCTTTAATATTTCGATCGGGCAAGAAGAAGAGTATCCTAAACATGCAGCCTGGATCCGGGACAAGCGAGCAGGACGACAGATCTGTGGGGTGCATTCTGCTCTACAGGACCAGGGATGGGCTCAGGTTTGTTCGGATCGTAGTCCCAACCAACCCGAGCGATCCCGCCAGGAAGCCCTCACAGCCAATCATAGGCAGGCATTTCTCGGCCCGCAAGCTGCACATACAAGCGCTGCCTTCGATTGGCGGTGTGCTGTGAGGGCTTCCTGGTGAGATTGTTCAGGTGGGTCGGGACTACGATCCGAACAAACCTGAGCCCATTACTATACAGGACATGTAGCATGCACATGTAACATGCAGACCCTCAACTACACCCCCCCCCCCCCAATAGCCCAATTCCAGAAGAGCTTTCTATAATGCAGATCGAACATTTCCACACACCTCCTTGAAAAGCCCATGCAGACACGGTGGAGGATTAGCAGAGCTATGATCGAGGGGACTGCAGTTCATTTTTTAAGCTGGACATGCATTGATCGAATAACGGGGGTGGATTTTGAGAACCGGATGAGATTTGAACAGTGGGTGGCCCTGTCAGCGCCAAATCACCCAACATCCTCCGATCTGAAGACTCGAAGGAGGTGGCAGATAAGGTGAATGGTGGCGGCACCAAATCAGCTGCACTGAGTATCGCAGGGATGGTTGTCAGAATACAGCAGCCTCAGAGGCAGATTTGTTTCCTCCGCACTCTATAATGTGGAAGGAAGAATCTGTTCGATGGTTTCCATTCAGCCTATTAGTGTACGGCCAGCTTTACACACTAAGGGCTTGTTCACACTTGCAGTTGGAGGGGTGATTAAAACACGCGGTTGAGCCACATTTTTACCATCCCACCTTATGCCGCAAAGGCAGCGGGGGGAGGGGTTGTACACATGCCATGCTTTGTAGCAAGAAATAAACCCGCTCACATGCAATGCATGCACAATAAACCCGCTCACATGCAATGCATGCACAATAAACCCGCTCACATGCAGTTGTGGAATTCACAACAATATAAACAGGCGGTGAGGGGATATTACCTCCTCACTGTCAAAAAAGCTTCTGAAAAGTGATCGTGGTTGGATTGCTTTTCAAAGGCGCGGCAGCCCTTGCCACATGTGTAAACATAACCTTATAAGCTCCATCCTATGCTGACTGCCTATGTTATGATGTGGTTTACATGCTGCAATCAGTCAAGACCGCAGTGGGTGGTGTTTATATGTATCAAAGGGGAACCCAATGACAGGGGATGGCAATTACATGCATTTGTACAAATACATCAGGATGTGGAGCTCAGTGGTCTTGGCCAGGTGTTAAAAGGTGGAGCTTCTGTGCAGGAGCCAGAGCCAAGCAGGGGGTGGAGAAAACATGGGAGGCAGAGCCAAACGGGGGGGGGGGGGGGGGGTTGTAAGTAAACACACAGGGGGCAGAGCCAAGCAGGGGGGAAAAAACACGGAAGCAAGAGACAAGAGGGGGGGGAGAGAAAACATGGGAGGCAGAGCCAAACGGGTGTGGGTGGGGGGCAAGAAAACACGGAAGCCAGAGCCAAAAAAGGGGGGTGGGGGAGAAAACACAGGAGCAAAAGCCAAGCGGGGGAGAAAACACGGGAGCCAGAGCCAAGCGGGAGAGAAAACACGGGAGCCAGAGCCAAGCGGGAGAGAAAACACGGGAGCCAGAGCCAAGCAGGAGAGAAAACACGGGAGCCAGAGCCAAGAGAGGGGGGGGAGAAAACACGGGAGCAAGAGCCAAGAGTGGAGGGGGGAGAAAACACGGGAGCAAGAGCCAAGAGTGGAGGGGGGAGAAAACACGGGAGCAAGAGCCAAGAGAGGAGGGGGGAGAAAACACGGGAGCAAGAGCCAAGAGAGGGGGGGGAGAAAACACGGGAGCAAGAGCCAAGAGAGGGGGGGGAGAAAACACGGGAGCAAGAGCCAAGAGAGGGGGGGGAGAAAACACGGGAGCAAGAGCCAAGAGAGGGGGGGGAGAAAACACGGGAGCAAGAGCCAAGAGAGGGGGGGGAGAAAACACGGGAGCAAGAGCCAAGAGAGGGGGGGGAGAAAACACGGGAGCAAGAGCCAAGAGAGGAGGGGGGAGAAAACACGGGAGCAAGAGCCAAGAGAGGAGGGGGGAGAAAACACGGGAGCAAGAGCCAAGAGTGGAGGGGGGAGAAAACACGGGAGCAAGAGCCAAGAGAGGAGGGGGGAGAAAACACGGGAGCAAGAGCCAAGAGAGGGGGGGGAGAAAACACGGGAGCAAGAGCCAAGAGAGGGGGGGGAGAAAACACGGGAGCAAGAGCCAAGAGAGGGGGGGGAGAAAACACGGGAGCAAGAGCCAAGAGAGGGGGGGGAGAAAACACGGGAGCAAGAGCCAAGAGAGGGGGGGGAGAAAACACGGGAGCAAGAGCCAAGAGAGGAGGGGGGAGAAAACACGGGAGCAAGAGCCAAGAGAGGAGGGGGGAGAAAACACGGGAGCAAGAGCCAAGAGTGGAGGGGGGAGAAAACACGGGAGCAAGAGCCAAGAGAGGAGGGGGGAGAAAACACGGGAGCAAGAGCCAAGAGAGGGGGGGGAGAAAACACGGGAGCAAGAGCCAAGAGAGGGGGGGGGAGAAACACGGGAGCAAGAGCCAAGAGAGGGGGGGGAGAAAACACGGGAGCAAGAGCCAAGAGAGGGGGGGGAGAAAACACGGGAGCAAGAGCCAAGAGAGGGGGGGGAGAAAACACGGGAGCAAGAGCCAAGAGAGGAGGGGGGAGAAAACACGGGAGCAAGAGCCAAGAGAGGAGGGGGGAGAAAACACGGGAGCAAGAGCCAAGAGAGAGGGGGAGAAAACACGGGAGCAAGAGCCAAGAGAGAGGGGGAGAAAACACGGGAGCAAGAGCCAAGAGAGAGGGGGAGAAAACACGGGAGCAAGAGCCAAGAGAGAGGGGGAGAAAACACGGGAGCAAGAGCCAAGAGAGAGGGGGAGAAAACACGGGAGCAAGAGCCAAGAGAGAGGGGGAGAAAACACGGGAGCAAGAGCCAAGAGAGAGGGGGAGAAAACACGGGAGCAAGAGCCAAGAGAGAGGGGGAGAAAACACGGGAGCAAGAGCCAAGAGAGAGGGGGAGAAAACACGGGAGCAAGAGCCAAGAGAGAGGGGGAGAAAACACGGGAGCAAGAGCCAAGAGAGAGGGGGAGAAAACACGGGAGCAAGAGCCAAGAGAGAGGGGGAGAAAACACAGGAGCCAGAGCCAAGCGGGGGAGAAAACACGGGAGCAAAAGCCAAGTGGGGGAGAAAACACGGGAGCAAAAGCCAAGTGGGGGAGAAAACACGGGAGCCAGAGCCAAGCGGGGGAGAAAACATGGGAGCCAGAGCCAAGCGGGGGAGAAAACACGGGAGCCAGAGCCAAGCGGGGGAGAAAACACGGGAGCCAGAGCCAAGCGGGGGAGAAAACACGGGAGCCAGAGCCAAGCGGGGGAGAAAACACGGGAGCCAGAGCCGAGAGAGGGGGGGAGAAAACACAGGAGCCAGAGCCGAGAGAGGGGGGAGGGGGGAAAAATACGGGAGCAAGAGCCAAGTAGAAAAGAAGCGGGGGGGGGGGGCAGGACCAAGCAGGGGGTGGAGTTAATGTTGCTTATGGAATAGGACGACCCATGCTGTTCTTTGCTCCACCCTCTGCTAGAGGTACCCTTCTCTTCCTACTGCAGGAAGTGAAGGATACGGTCATAACTTTAGAGATGGGTCAAGGCTGGTGCAATTTTACAGCCAGAAATTCCCCACGCCTGCCTCTTCCACCAAGTATTATGGGACAACCCTAACCTCTAGATCCAGATTTCCTCTTCTGGAGAGGACACCCCAGGCTCACACTTAATGTGATTATCACACACTTGATACATGGACTCGGCCAGGCCTGTCGCTCTTCTCCCTATCTCTAGGTATGTTAGCCCACCTGCTCCATTTCCAGGATCAGGCCATATCAGGGGATAATGACACTTGTGGGTGTCTGATGTTCTGCCGCTTTATAGAAAAGACCCCATTAGATTAATAAAGAGCTGGGTAAGCCTATCCCCCTGGACAGAACATGCCCCCCTTTCTATGTGGCTGCACACGGCTGTGATTTATTGGTAGCGCTCTGTGGGACGCTGATGATGAATGATGTGTCAGAACGGCTTTGCAGCTGAGCTGGGTTTATATATAGTATCAGGGTGACAATTGTGTACCGGGAAGATGTTCTGTGTCTCTGAGGGAAGGGAAGATCTGTGCAGCGTTCGGAGGGAGCAGAAGATCCGCCAAGACATCTTCATCGAGCTTTGACCCAAACGGATCTGAAATATAGCAGGAGGAGAAGGTTATCAGTCCGGAGGGGGGTCTGCGCTGCATTACTGCTGGACATGATCCTTCGGTGACACAAATTGTGATTAGTTTCTTTGGCCAGGGACAAGCGCACAATGATTGTGAATTGTACAACAACCCAATCAATAGGGCTGCCCGATTTCTCCAACCCACATCACACCGGTTCTATAGACCAATCCAATTCACGAGGAATTAAGAAAGAAATTCTTGTCCGTCTGTTGACAGTTTAACATTAGATGTAGCAATGCAATAAAATGCAGGTCTGTGGCTGTACAATAGGGGGGGGGGAGCTGGCCATAGACAAACCGAAACACGAATGAAAATTCTTGATCGTTCATTTTTTTTCGCATCGTTCATGTGCCGGCTGCGGCATGCGATTTTCATGCTGCAATCAAAAGGGCCTGCTCCAGCTTGCTGGGTTTTGATTAGAAAAATTAAATAAAAATGATGGCACAATCGTTTGCGCCATTTTCGTCTTTCGACTCATCTATGGCCGGCCTTACAAAAAAGGAAAAAAGAAATGAAATGTTAATACAAGTTGATCTTTGTAGGAGACAAGCCCCGGGGACTGCATTATACACAATGTCAACATGCCCCTGCAGGACAAAAATGACGGCGTCTCTGCAAAGGGCGTCCACTGATCCCCATATACTCCCCTAACCTGTGCACTTCCTTCACAGCTCCTTGTTCCTCCGCCACTGAAACCCGCTGTTTTGGTGACCCACGGGTGGAGCTCGACCTTCACCCAAGTCTGTAGAAGGTGCTCCGCTTGTTGAGTCGGGGCTCTGGCACAGGGAAGCGGCTCACACGCTCCCCCCCCCCCCCCCATACCCGGAAGTCAGAGCTGCACGATTAATTGTATATTGAATCGTGATCTTGATTCACCCCCTCCCCCCCACGATCTCAAGCCTGGATTACTGCGATTTTTTTGGGTGTCCCCGGGATGTAGCCTGGACCAGAGGAGAAGGCGTCGGAACCAGCGAGGAACGCAAATGGCGCCGATACTGGGACAGATGTCAGCAACAGGAACCAACGTCAGCAGAGCAGAGAGCGTGATGCGCCGCGGAGGATGCCTGGGCGTGGGCAGTACCATGTTTATTCGGAGACCCCGGCCGAGAAACACTGCAGTGGCTGCGCAGTGTGGAGTGTGAGCACCAGCATTGATCCGATGGTTTTCTCCAACACCAATGTGAGCTTATAATATATTATGACTGCTTGCGTGGACTTGACATCCAGAAAGCCCATGACATAAGGAGGGGGTAATCTCAAGTCCTCCCTATGTCACCACCCACAGATCTACATTTTAAAATGGTTAATTAAAAAAGGAAAAATCTATATCAAAGTTAAACTCAAGAAAAAAAAACTATATATATATTTTTTTTTGTGGAGTTTAACTTTGATATCTAGAGATATATAGATTCTCATACATATATCTTTAAAATAGAAAAAAGTTTGAGAATCGTGATCTTTATTCTAAGCAAAAGAATCGTGATCTTTATTCTAAGCAAAAGAATCGTGATCTTTATTCTAAGCAAAAGAATCGTGATCTTTATTCTCAAAAGAATCGTGATCTTTATTCTAAGCAAAGGAATTGTGAGTCTCATTTTTCCCAGAATCGTGCAGCTCTACCGGAAGTGTAAAGTGGCTGTGAAGAGGAAGTAGCTCCCAGCACAGGAAAGTGGAGTATATGGGTATATATATACCTGCTGATTGCAGGTGCAATTCTTTACAGGCTCCTAAAAATAAATCAATAAAATAATTAAAATGTAAATCCATTTTAACCTGAAAAAAATGTGTATTTATTTTTTAAAAAGGTGAACTTATCCTTTAAAATATGGGGTGCAAAACAAACATGAACCCCTTTCCATTGCTCTGCCAGTGAAAAAAGGGTTCAAGTCCAAGTGAATACAAAGCTCATCTGACTGCACATCTATGTGATAACAATCTCCTTCTATATCCATCTATAAAACCACACAGATAAGTAGAGCTTTGAATTAGCCCCGTATTTATGGCATGTGGCTTCCACCCACCAGAGAAGTCCCCAGCCCTTATATTATTATCTACACGGTCCTTCCTGCTGCCATTTATACGGATCCAAGCAGAACAGAGACGTCACCAATCCGCCCCCTTAATTACACACTGAATGAAAGGAAAGTCAATTTGGAGGAGATGAGACAAACAGCACTCCACTGGATCAACACAGAGGGGGGGAGAAGAGAAAAGGCACCTGGAATAAAGAAGACGGTTATGTGCCATTTCATGCAATAAGACTAAGAATCCCCCCCCCCCACACCCCCCCGCTAAATTATCAAAAACTAAAGGAGGGGACAAAAATGTATCAATGATTGTGTCGGGTAATAAGACGGTCTGTGACCGCCAACCTTCTAGAACAGGGGTCTCCAAACTTTCCAAAGATAGGGGCCAGTTTATTCTTTGGAATTTTTTTTGGGGAGGGGGGGGGTGTCATCTGTGTCCAGTGGGGGGGGGGTGGTCGGCTGGTGCCCAGTGGGGGGGGGGGGGGTCGGCTGTGCCAGTGGGGGGGGGGGGGTCGGCTGTGCCAGTGGGGGGGGGGGTCGGCTGTGCCCAGTGGTGGGGGGGGGGGTCGGCTGTGCCCAGTGGGGGGGGGGGGGGGGGTCGGCTGTGCCCAGGGGGGGGGGGGTCGGCTGTGCCCAGGGGGGGGGGGGGGGGGTCGGCTGTGCCCAGTGGGGGGGGGGGCGGGGGTCGGCTGTGCCCAGGGGGGGTCTTAACAATGCCCAATCTTTGGTATTGAGGAGAAAAATAGTCAGTGCCAGCGGGAGAAATCGTGTCCATTTGTTGGCATCAGTGGAATGAAGAATGCCTCAAGGGCCAGATAAAGGCAAAGGCCCTGTACAGCAGAGCTCACACAGAGCCAGAAGCAGCACATGGAGCCAGATCAGCCATGCTGCAGGCCTCAGGGGCCAACAAGGAACATGCCGATAGGAGGAGAAAGCAGAGTGACAGATGAGCTCAGACTGCGGCTTCTCCTTTGTCACAGGCTGGAAGAGGGACAAGACTTGTACTAAACTGAGGTAGCGATAAGTTGGGTCTCTAGCCTTGCCAGGTAGGTCTGTGCAGCAGAGCTGTGGTAATATCAGGACTGGACAGACAAGTTATATCTGTTTGCAGTTAAAGCTCCCTTTCATGTATTTCATTTGTCCAGAGATTTAGCATTATTTATAGCTCTGTCACAGCGGCCTGTAGCACCCCCTGATACAGAGAACGTGCAATCCTCAGTGTGATGACAAAGCAGAAGTGTCCGGAGTCATTAGAGCACAAAACGCTGCTCTCCGTTCTCTGATCTCTCGGTACACAGCAGCTTCTGCCCTTAATAAGGCCGTGAAGCATAAGTGAGAAAAACAGATCAAACTATGTGACCTACTTGGAGTGCGGGAGCTGCCAGGACGCCATGCTTATATAAGAGCCATCAATCGCTCACTAATATCGGTCTCATCCATTTCTATTCAGCGGGAACCTTCCCTTAATGAACACGCCACATATTTCATGCATGGCTGGTCTAAGTACTGAGAGGGAAGCCTCTGGAGGGAGAGGATGGTTTAAAAGCATCAAAAACAAAAAAAAAATAAAAATAAAAAAAAAACACGGGCTGTGGTTTTGGGTCTAAGATAATGGAACCAAAAAAGTACAACATTGAAGTTTTCTCAGAGGTGACCGACGTGACTGCAAAAAGCTGACGGCGCAAAACCGAAACCGACCTAGAGATGTACACATCATCATCGCTAAAATAAAAGTATCCCGCTGTGATCATCAGGATGGGGCTTCGGGACAGATTCCCCACAGAGGCTCCATGTGTGTTACAGAGACTGCAGACTGAACACAGCTTCATCTCTCTACTTCTATAGCTCCATCTCTCTACTTCTATAGCTCCATCTCTCTACACTTCTATAGCTCCATCTCTCTACACTTCTATAGCTCCATCTCTCTACCACTTCTATAGCTCCATCTCTCTACACTTCTATAGCTCCATCTCTCTACACTTCTATAGCTCCATCTCTCTACACTTCTATAGCTCCATCTCTCTACACTTCTATAGCTCCATCTCTCTACACTTCTATAGCTCCATCTCTCTACACTTCTATAGCTCCATCTCTCTACACTTCTATAGCTCCATCTCTCTCACACTTCTATAGCTCCATCTCTCTACAGACTTCTATAGCTCCATCTCTCTACACTTCTATAGCTCCATCCTCTCTACACTTCTATAGCTCCATCTCCATCTCTCTACTTCTATATCTACATCTCCATCTCCATCTCTCTACTTCTATATCTACATCTCCATCTCCATCTCTCTACTTCTATATCTACATCTCCATCTCCATCTCTCTACTTCTACAGCTCTACAGCTCGTCTCTCTCTACTTCTACAGCTCCGTCTCTCTCTACTTCTACAGCTCCGTCTCTCTCTACTTCTACAGCTCCGTCTCTCTCTACTTCTACAGCTCCGTCTCTCTCTACTTCTACAGCTCCGTCTCTCTCTACTTCTACAGCTCCGTCTCTCTCTACTTCTACAGCTCCGTCTCTCTCTACTTCTACAGCTCCGTCTCTCTCTACTTCTACAGCTCCGTCTCTCTCTACTTCTACAGCTCCGTCTCTCTCTACTTCTACAGCTCCGTCTCTCTCTACTTCTACAGCTCCGTCTCTCTCTACTTCTACAGCTCCGTCTCTCTCTACTTCTACAGCTCGTCTCTCTCTACTTCTACAGCTCCGTCTCTCTCTACTTCTACAGCTCCATCTCTCTCTACAATCCCCGTCTCTCTCTACAATCCCCTTTCTTCCCCCATTCTGATGCTTGGTTTGAACTTCAGAAAGTCTTCTTCACCACGTCTAGATGCCTAAATGCATTGAGTTGCTGCCATGAGATTGGTGTTTACCAAGCAATTAAGCAGGTTTACCTAATAAAGTGGCCGGTGAGTGTATACTGAAGAGTTACAAGGCGTGGTCATTTCTGAAAAGGTTAGCTGCCCTGGTTTGTGTCTCCTCCATCCTTTTCTGAATCCCTGACCAGAAAGTGGTCAAGGATTCAGAAAAGGAAGGAGGAGACACCAACCATCACACATTTCCCCCCCCCCCAATCTACCTATCACATATTCCTTCCACCCCCCCCCCCCCCCCCCCCCCCATATCATCTACCCATTATCTGTAACCAGCAGAAGCAGTTCCCTGGATGAGTCTGGTTTAGGTGCCAGAATCCTTCACTTGCTCTTATGGCGCCCTCACAGGGTGAAGTGTGTTCTGTGTGACACGGCATCCATGTTTGTGCGTCCTGCAGCTGACGAACCACATTTCCCAGAATAGAAGCAGCCTTTGCCAGGGTGGGGGGTGGTGAGGGGGGGGATGTTTGCAGTGAACAATGTCACATTCAGTTACTAATCAGAAAATGGCTGCAAGCAACTGGCAAAGGAAGGAGAGCTGGCTGGCAACACAGCTGTGTATCTAGGATTGTGTGCGCGTCTAGACAGAATATATCCCATCTCCAATCCGCCCTCCGAACGTTACACTTCTGAGGGGTTATATGGCCAGAGGAACTCTGCAGAGACGACGGAATACAGGCAGATTATACTGCAGGCCAATGGTAATTCATTGGACTCACAAAACACATTGGGGGGGGGGGGGGGGGGGGGAGGGGGGTGACAACATTAATATCTGATCTACAGTTCAACTTTATCACCTGAATTCAAATCCAAGTCAGAAATCTCCACTTCTGTCAGAGAGGCTGCTAAGCTTGGAGCGTGCCGGCCATACATACATACATACAATACATACATGGATGGACATATGGCCGGTTCAGCGCGGACCATCTGAATTTCGATCCATCTATGACTGTTCCAGTTTGATAAGAGCTGATCTATTGATGGACTCCTCCTGAACGCGACCGCCCCCCATACTTTCATTTGATCAGCCAATCAGCTGCAGTGCTGGTCAGTATATTCTGGCACTGGGGGGGGGGGGTACTGCTGGCAGAATACAATAGCGCAGCGGCGGATTTCCACCTCGAGATGTGTAAATGGGGGAACCTTTTGCATGTTTAAATAAAAAACAAAAAACAAAAAAAAAACTAAAACAAAAACACACCATCCATCCATCCATGGGCAGCTTTAGCCTCGTAGATCACCCTTGTTGACTGCAGCAACACTTCCAAACCTGACCACCTCCTGCCCGCCATACAGACAACTGACGGCCACAAGGCGGCCCCTTTTGTTATGGGACGACGTCATCCCTGGGATACGACGCATCCCTGATCTCGGTAATGAGCCAATGACGCAGCTCTTTTCCCAGGTGATCAGCTGTGTCCAATCAAAGCTGATCACATGTATACAAGGAAATGCCAGTTATCGGCTTTCCTCTCCTCACACTGACACAGTGTAAGGAGAGGAGAGCAAATCAGCAGCATTTTCTCACAGGGAAATGATTATCAGTCCAGCCCCAAAAGTGCCCGTCAGTGCCGGTGTCTTGTTGAATACTGTCCCCCCATCGGATAGTGTCCGCCCTGTACTGCGCAGGGCGCAGTACGGAGGACAAACAAGACGCCGAAAGTCTCCGAAGTTCAACAGCTGAACATCAGCTCTACACGGCGCCTGCGCACTTCTTCTGCCCTGAGTCCAGGTTCATGCCTCCACTATCCAAGTGGACATAGAGATAGAATAAAAAGATGCCGAGCGCAGCGAGGGCCGTGCCCGAAGCGTGGCGAGCGACCCTGTTACAAAGCGTTGACTATTAAGTGCCCAAGCGCCGTGTACAGCCGATGGTCAGCTGGTCAACTTCGGAGACTTTCGGCCTCTCCTTGTCCTCCGTACTGCGCAAAGCGCTGCGCCTGCGCAGTACGGGGCGGACACTACCCGATAGGGGGACACTTCTCGTAGGAACACCGGCCTCACAGTGCACATCAGTGGAGGAGGAAAAATTACTTATTTACAAAAATATACTAAGAAAATATATATTTTTCTTCAAAATGTTCGGGTTTCTTTTGCAAAAAAAAAACAAAAAAAAAAACTGAGTGTTGATTAAATACCACCAAAAGAAAGCGGTCAAAAAAAAAAAAAAAAAAAAAAGATAAAAGATAAAAAATGTCATATAGGTACAATGTTGCATGACCGCTCAATGGTCATTCATAGTGTAACACAAAGCTAAAAATTGCCCTGGGCAGGAAGGAGGTGAGTGTGCCCGGTATAGAAGGGGTTAAGCTACTTCATTCCTGAACGTTAACCACTTATCTTCCAGAGTACATTTATAAATGGCATGGTGGTTGAATTAAAGCGGCTCTTCAGGTCATTTTTTTTATATCTTTCCATCTATTAAATCTTCTGCTCTTGTTGTTTTAACTTTGGATAGTAAAACTTTTTTTTCTGCCAGTAAATCCCTTATACAGCCCGTTCCTGTTTGGTCATTTAGCCTAGGCTTATGACAGCATGCACATTGCTCTCTCTAGAGAGATCGGCAGGAAGGGAGGAGGGGGAATGAGTCATAAGAGGGACAATGAGAGCTGCAGAGCTGGAGGTGTGCCTTTGTGTAAATCCAGGAAGTGGACAGGCAGAAGCTTCAGCTGCCCACAGTTAAAATGGCTACAGCCAGACTCAGTAGAGGGAGATTTCTGCAGCATATTTGGCAAGTACAGAATCACAGCCCTCGTCTCCTATAGGTTTCTGAGTTCACTGCAGGAAAATCCTAGTTTGCTAGGCCCCGGGGATCACCTTGAACCTGTAACGGTCCCTGCTGGGATAGTGCATAGTGGGAGTGCTTGGGGCATGCTCAGGCTACACACAACACACATTGTGCTCTGGACTTGGATTCACGCATCGGTCTGCATGACAATGAAGGAGAGAGAGGAGCAGAATGGGAGGGGGGGGGGGGCAACACTCAAGGAAAGCATAAGAGTTGATGCACAGGGATTTCCTGAGGTGGAAAGCTGGCGTGTGCCTTCAGTGCTCTTCTCTTGTTATGTAAAGGATTTTAAAAATTCGGGCAACTCGGCAGCTTGGCACGCATTCCCGCTTCCAGAACGGATCATCATGGATTTGTCTTTTGCCCGATACCCTCTTTAGGTTGTTGTTCACACGGGCTTCAGCTGTGCCCATCACCGTGATTTCCATATTACACAGGTACGGTCTATGCAGAGTTCAAACGCTGGAGGAACGCAAACTACACAAAAATTGCCATGCCTAAAAACTTCAGTAAAAAAAAACAAAACTACAAATCTCGCCTCTGTCCAATGGCGGAGACATGGATTTTAATGAACAGCTTGAGGTTAGAAAAGTTCCTTCTATTTTAAGATGCGGCCCGAGCCGCAGGGACCATGTGAACTTGGTGGTGGGAGTGGGTTTTCACTGATGCGGAATCAGAAAACCAGTATGGTTACCATGACAACCAGAGCTGCGCTGCCTCTCTCCCCATACGGCTGCCAGATATAATCGGGGGTGACAGGCCAGAAAAAAAGAAAAGATCTTCCTGTGAACGTCTATGTACAATATTGGCTGCAAGTCAAGTCAATGGCGCAGCCGCCCACCCCCGCTTCCCGACTCCGAGCTGAAGGAAATAAGAGTGGGAGCCAAAAGCATGCGTCTACACAGACCACCCCGGGGGAGGGGACCGGTGATATGCCAAGGTGGTGTACAATGCCCAGAAATATGTATACTGTAAACTTACATGAAGAGAGCTTATCATAATACACCAAGTCATGTGACCAATGACAGTTTACACCCCCCGCCCCCCCCAGATGTGCCGCACATTTTTATTTGCCAACAACATACACAACGCGCTAGATAAGGAATCTCCAAACTTTCTAAACAAAAGGGCCAGATTACTGTCCTTCAAACTTTAGGAGTCCATTGGGGGTAGAAATTGTCCATGCATTAGTGGAAGGAATAGTGACCCCATCACTGGTGTCAGTGGGAGGAATAGTGACCCCATCACTGGTGTCAGTGGGAGGAATAGTGACCCCATCACTGGTGTCAGTGGGAGGAATAGTGTCCCATCATTGGTGTCAGTGGGAGGAATAGTGCCCCATCATTGGTATCAGTGGAATAGTGTCCCATTAATGGTATCAGTGGAATAGTGTCCCATCATTGATATCAGTGGGAGGAATAGTGTCCCATTATTGGTATCAGTGGAATAGTGTCCCATTATTGGTATCAGTGGAATAGTGTCCCATTATTGGTATCAGTGGAATAGTGTCCCATTATTGGTATCAGTGGAATAGTGTCCCATTATTGGTATCAGTGGAATAGTGTCCCATTATTGGTATCAGTGGAATAGTGTCCCATTATTGGTATCAGTGGAATAGTGTCCCATTATTGGTATCTGTGGAACAGTGTCCCATCATTGATATCAGTGGGAGGAACAGTGCCCCATCATTGATATCAGTGGGAGGAATAGTGCCCCATCATTGGTATCAGTGGGAGGAATAGTGCCCTGTTGATGCAAGTAGGAAGAATTATGCTCCATGGTTGGTGTCAGTGGGAAGAAAAGTGCTCCAAGGGCCAGATAATGGCGAGCAAAGGGCCGCAGTTTGGAGACAACTGGTCTAGATAAACAGATAACATAATGATGCGATTCATTGGAGAGCTCATTTCTGCTCCCCCTGAATATCTCTAATAACACACATACATGACTGCAGAGCCAGATCACCAATCATTCTATCCAGTATGAGATCTCGCAGCTCTTCCACGCTCTATTTTTACAGTCAGAACGCACTTGTGACAAATCTCCATAAGTAGGTCACACAACTCCCATTCTGAATTCAGCAGTAAAAACACCATTATTCTTCTCGCCATCGCGGCCTGTAAAACGGTTTGAAGAGCGAGCCAATTATTGTAAACTACAAAGGAGGATCATATAGAAGAGCGAGGAGAGCCAAAAGAGAAAAAAAAAAAAAAAAAAAAAAAAAAACGTAGATTGATGGACGATCTGCAATAGAGGAGGACTGGACTGCGACAATATTCAGAGTCACAATGATGGGGTGTCCTTCAAAGCTGGAATTGGGGGTTCAGATTCAGATGCTTGTGCTCTCAACAAAACTGTCAGGACATCGAATGGCTGGCATCACAACTGATCACATGTGCAGTACCATGGCAACTGCAGATCAAACAGAGGCCAAGAAAGCAGCAAAGGTTTAGTTCTTCTGTAACATACTTGCATACAGTTGTACCGCGGGTGATGGGCACAGGAAAGCCGGACAACGTACTTGTATGTCGCCGCCTCTCTTCCAGGTTCAGGGTGCGCACAGCACAGGTTTGGCAGATTTCAGCCAATGACAGAGTTCTGCATTTACAAAAAAAAAAAAAAAAAAACACACACAGAACTCTGTGTACATAGGAACAGTGCTCTGGATGTCGCTTCTCCCTGCTAAGCAGAGAGAGGAAAAACAGCCAGAGCATAAAAAAGCAGCACACATTGTTAGGCATGTTGTTAACCCCTTCAAAGGCATTGTGTACAGTGACAGTGTATAGTATCACTGTATTAGTGTCCCTAGTGATGTCAGTGACCCTCCCAGATAGTGTCAGTTAGCGCCAGTCATCCCGCCACCCTATCAAGGTCCCACTATTAGTTGCTGATCACCGCCATTACAATATAGCGTCCATAGCTGCATAAAATTCCAACATAGACATGTGACGGACACAACCAGGACAGGGGCATTTGGAGGGGACTGCAGGGTGGCCTCCTGCCTGACTATGGGCCCTGGCTTTTAAAGTGTTACTAAACCCACAACAGTAAAATCCCACCACATAGGCAGTAAAGCATGCTTGTTATACTCAATGTGGAACCTAATGGGCAATTCTTCCGCATTGTGTAAAAAAAAAAAAAAAAAAAAAAAAACACAGCCCCTCTGGGGCTGGGGGAAAAAATCGATTTAAATCTTGAATCGAGTTGAGGTCAAATCGATTTTTTTTTAGACTTTTTTTTCTTTGGACACCGCGCCGGTCCTGAGGAGCTGCGGGCAGGAGTTTTTAGGCAAGGCCGAAGCCGCAGCCTTGCCTAAAAACTCCTGCCCGCAGCTCCAGAGGACCGGCGCGGTGTCCAAAAAAAATAAAAAAAAACACAACTCCTCGATTTGTATCTAGTTTTTTTATAAGAAAATTTGTGGTATTTTTTCATTTGTTTAGCCAAAAATAAAAAAACCCAGTGGTGATTAAATACCACAAAAGGAAAACTTTGTCTCAAAAAAAAAAAAAAAAAAAAAAAAAAAAAAAAAAAACTATACATATACATATATATATATATATATATTATATATATATATATATATAATATATTATATATATATATATATATATATATATATATATATTATATATATATATTATATATTATATATATATATATATATAATATATATAAAATTTATTTCATTTGGGTACAGCATGACCGCTCAATTGCTAGTTAAAGTAGTGCAGTGCTAAACAGCAAAAAATGGCCTGGTCATAGTTACATAGTAGGTGAGGTGAAAAAGACACAAGTCCAACCTATGTGTGTGATTATGTGTCAGTATCTACATTGTATATCCCTGTATGTTGCGGTCATTCAGGTGATTATCTAATAGTTTCTTGAAGCTATCAATGCCCCCCCGCTGAGACCACCGCCTGTGGAAGGGAATTCCACATCCTTGACGCTCTTACAGTAAAGAGCCCTCTATGTAGTTTAAGGTTAAACCTCTTTTCTTCCAATTTTAGTGAGTGGCCACGAGTCTTGTTAAACTCCCTTTAGCAAAAAAAAGTTTTCTCCCTATTGTGGGGTCACCAGTCCGGTATTTGTAAATTGAAATCATATCCCCTCTCAAGCGTCTCTTCTCCAGAGAGAATAAGTTCAGAGCTCACAACCTTTCCTCATAACTAAGATCCTCCAGACCCTTTATTAGCTTTGTTGTCCTTCTTTGTAGTCGCTCCATTTCCAGTACATCCCTCCTGAGGACTGGTGCCCAGAACTGGACAGCATACTCCAGGTGTGGCCGGACCAGAGTCTTGTAGAGCGGGAGAATTATCGTTTTATCTCTGGAGTTGATCCTCTTTTTAATGCCAATATTCTGTTTGCTTTGTTAGCAGCAGCTTGGCATTGCTGAGGCCTATCTACTAGGACCCCCCAGGTCCATTTCCATCCTAGATTCCCCCAGAGGTTCTCCCCCCCCAGTCTATAGATTGCATTCAGATTTTTACCACCCAAATGCACTTATTTTACATTTTTCTACATTGAACCTCATTTGCCATGTAGTCGCCCACCCCATTCATTTGTTCATATCTTCTTGCAAGGTTTCCACATCCTGCGGAGAAGTTATTGCCCTGCTTAGCTTAGTATCGTCTGCAAATACAGAGATTGAACTGTTTATCCCATCCTCCAGGTCGTTTATGAACAAATTAAATAGGATTGGTCCCAGGACAGAACCCTGGGGAACCCCACTACCCACCCCTGACCATTCCGAGTACTCCCTATTTATCACCATCCTCTGAACTCGCCCTTGTAGCCAGTTTTCAATCCATGTACTCACCTTATGATCCATGCCAATGGACCTTAATTTGTACAGTAAACGTTTATGGGGAACTGTGTCAAATGCTTTTGCAAAATCAAGATACACCACGTCTACGGGCCGTCCTTTATCTAGATGGCAACTCACCTCCTCATAGAAGGTTAGTAGATTGGTTTGGGCAAGAACGATTCTTCATGAATCCATGCTGATTACTGCTAATGATACCGTTCTTATTACTAAAATCTTGTATATAGTCCCTTATCATCCCCTCCAAGAGTTTACATACTATTGATGTTAGGCTAACTGGTCTGTAATTCCCAGGGATGTATTTTGGGCCCTTTTTAAATATTGGTGCTACATTGGCTTTTCTCCAATCAGCTGGTACCATTCCAGTCAGTAAAAATTAGGAACAATGGGCAGGCAATTACTTGACTGAGTTCCCCAAGTACCCTCGGGTGCAAGCCATCTGGTCCTGGTGATTTATTAATGTTAAGTTTCCCAAGTCTAATTTTAATTCTGTCCTCTGTTAACCATGGAGGTGCTTCCTGTGTTGTGTCATGAGGATAAACACTGCAGTTTTGGTTACTGAAGCCCCCCGATTCCCTCGTGAAGACTGAGGAGAAGAATAAATTCAATACCTTCCCATCCTTTGTAACCAGATTTTCTTCCTCATTCTTTTTTTTTTTTTTTTTATGTTTACATACTTTAAAGAATATCTTGGGATTTTTTTTTGCTCTCCCTCCGCTATGTGTCTTTCATGTTCTATCTTAGCCGTCCTTATTGCACCCTTACATTTCTTGTTGCATTCTTTATAAAGTCTGAATGCTGATGATGATCCTTCAACCCTGTGTTTTTTGAAGGCCTTCTCCTTTGCTTTTATATGCATTTTTACATTGGAGCTAAGCCATCCAGGACTTTTGTTCGCTCTTTTAAATTTATTACCCAATGGGATGCATTGGCTAATGCCCTTATTTAATATGCTCTTAAAGCAAACCCATCTCTCCTCTGTGTTCTTTGTTCCTAAGATTTTATCCCAATTTATGCCTTCTAACAAGGTTTGTAGTTTAGGGAAGTTGGCTCTTTTGAAATTCAGTGTCTTTGTATTCCCCTTATGTTTCCCATTTGTGTGATTTATACTGAAGCCAATTGACCTGTGATCACCGTTTCGTAAATTGCCCCGTATTTCCACATCCGTGATCAGGTCTGTATTGTTGGTAATCAGTAGATCCAGTAACGCTTTATTTCATGAAGAGGGGAAAACCTTTTTGTGGTTAATATTTCACTGATCTTTTTACATATGAAGTAAAAAAAAAAAAATTATAATTTTATTGATTAATTTATGCAACTTGGTTGTGCTCCCAGTTGCCTTCATATGTGGATAATTGTAAATAAAACATGTTGTTAAAGTCCAATGCCGGGCTGCAGTCTCACAATTAACATGTAACAAAATAGGAGAAGAGATTGTCCTTCTGGAGAACTGTAGTAGTCATATATGTTCTGGATTGGGGAGCCTGAACTCTTGGAAAAATGCTCTCATTTAGAGGGAAAGGAAGCCCAAGCGGGAACTTTCACTTCTCGGGTAAATTCACAACATGCAAAGAAATGTCTTTATAGGTGGACAGTTTATAATGTGATGGGGTGGAGGTAACGTCTGCGGAGAGCAGAGGAGATGGATCTAGCCTGTCATACAAGTAGGTCATTTAATGACCAGTTTCTGTACACAAGATCAAAGATAAACACTGCCACCTAGTGTACACACCCAGGTATTGTACCACACTCCTTGTATACACACCCCAGGCACTGTGCCACGCTACCAGGCAAAGTAGTCTTAAAATGATCAGACATTTAAAACCTCAAAGTAAAATACCTGTGCAAGAACACCTAGACCAGCCTCTCAACCAGAGTTCCATGGAATCCAGGGTTCCCACTCACCACCGTACTAATCTATATACAGATGTAGTGTTTTTAAAAAAAGGGGACTGGCACCCCACAGCAGGAAGGAGTTCCATCACCCCACATTAGGGGGACGGGTGCGAACGATCAGTGCCGCCAGCTAAATCTAGTGATCAGTGTATTTTGAGGAAGTCTCCCCACCTTGAGAACACAATAGCACAGCGGGAGCGATTCCCCCATCCATATTGAGTGTGTGGATGGGGGAATTGGGTCAATTTTTTCAATCAACATAAGGCCAACTTAAGGCCCCATTGCACACTAGGTGTTTAGGCAAATGGTACAGGGTTCCCATCCAGCCCTGCTGCCGGCAGCCTATCAAACACCATTAGAGTCTGACAGCTGCTACAGCTGAAGGATGCACTTAGCTATACGAACAGATGTTCCGGGCAGTATGCACCCGGGGACAACAAAATATGAATTTTGACTTGCCTGTAAATGCTTTAAAGTGTTTGTAAAGCCTCATTTTTTTTTCCCCTACAAAAACAAACATGTTATACTTACCTCCTCTGTTGTAGTGGATTTGCACAGAGCAGCCCGGATCCTCCTCTTCTCGGGTCCCTCTTCTGTGATCCTGGCCCCTCCCTCCTGTTCAGTGCCCCTCACGGTAAGCAGCTTGCTATGAGGGCACCCGTGCTGAGTCACAGCTCCCTGTGTCCATACAGACATGGAGCGCCCCCCCCCCCCCCCCCATTGGCTAGCCGATTTTGATTAACAGCAGCGCGAGCCAATGGCGCCACTGTGTCTCAGCCAATCAGGAAGGAGAATCTCAGACCGCTGAGACACTCGTGGACATCGCTGGACAGAGAGGGACCTTAAGTATTAGGAGGGCTGCTGCACACAGAAGACTTTTTAGATCTTTCACACTGGGGCGCTTTTCAGGCATTTTAGCGCTAAAAATAGTGCCTGTAAAGCGCCTCTCAAGCTTGCAGGACAGAAAGAAAAAAAAAAAAAAAAGGCCTGCAAGCAGCAATCTTAGGGGCGGTGGGGAAGCGATGTATATACCGCTCCTCCACCACCCCATCCTATTGCAATGAATGTGCAGCGCTGTCGAATCGCCTGCAGAGCGATTCCACAGCATCGCAAAACAGGCACTTTTAACCCTTTCCTCGGCCGCCGGTGGGGGTTAAAAGTGCCTCGCTAGCGGCTGAAAAACGCCGCTATAACAGCAGTGAATTGCGCTAAAACTAGCGGCAACTTTACGGCTAACGTACCCGCCACCCCAGTGTGAAAGAGAGTCTTATCTTAATGCATAAGGATAAAAAACCTTCTGTCTGTACAACCACTTTAAAGTGGTTGTAAACCCTCCATATACCCAGTGAAGTGACTGGCCTCAGGTGACAACCCCCCCCCTTTCACACAGGAACAGAGCTGAGGCTGTCAATGAGATGGAGATCCCTCCCCTGTCACCATTATTCTCTTGGTGTCAGGAAAACTTGTCAGAAATGACACTTTGTGCTCTGGATTGAGACAAGTACACACTATATGAGGGATATGCTTTGTTCATATTTTATGTCTGAGGTTCACAACCACTTTAAGCAGCATGGCTCACTACTTAAAGTGGAAGTCCATGCAAAATCTAAAATCCCGGCATCTAGAGAAACTAGAGATCTAACACTAACCTCTCTATCCCTGTAAAGTAAAGATGAGTATATATACACGTTTTGGAAGCCGACCTGACCCGCTCCGACCTGATCTCCAGTGCCGGAAGCTCTGCAGAGGACAACGGCTGTGAAAAGAATGGGAAGTGACGTCACCTGTAGAGTTACTTTGGGGCTTCTGTTGTCCTCTGCACCCGCCTACACAGAAAATCCACGGCTGACAGCGTGGGATCCAGTCAGAGCGGGTCACTTCCACTTTAAGGACAGTATTAAAAAAAAAAATAAAAAAAAAAAAAATCAATGAATCCTCACCACTTAAAGATTATATTTAAGCAATGACCGATTCGTCATACAGACGGGATACCTCCTCCAATACTAGCAGTTAGCTGTATAATCTTAGAAAGTTGGGACAAAGGGATGTCACCGGGGTGGGGGGGGTGGGGGTGTAAATAAGAGGAGGGTTAACCACGGTATAATTGAGGAAAAATATATAAGGCTTTATTAATGAAGCACTTAATATCAAAAACAAGTTCAACGAGAGTGGCACAATGACCACTTCAGGTGAACCACGTTCCTCCAATGTACCAGTTAATAGATAAAAAGTCACTGTAGAAAATTAACAATATTGTCATTAAAAGACACTAATCTCAAAGAACCCCCGCAAACTCCATTCCTGGAATCCTGTCTCCAAGGAGGGATTGAAAAGTGGTGCTATTGAGATTGTCCTGCATGAAACCACAGTCTCCTCTTATATTGTTTCCAATAAACTGATAATATCTAATGTCCGTTACAGTTTCTCTCTCTCTCTATTTATATAAATAATCAACAATGGCTCATATTGTAAGAGTGAAGTGTGGACAGTCATGTTATTTCATTCCAGTTTCTTGCTTCCACTGATAGACCAGTTCTACCATTCAGTCAAATTGCTACTAATTGTTGCTGTATACGGTAGGAAATAAATGCAAAGTCTCTCAATCAACAAGCAGTATTCACCTACACAGCTGTGTCCATTGGTGTAGTGAACCGACAGAAACCCATATGAGTAGCGTGAGAAGCCAGGCAATCAACACAGTATTCAATATGTCCGTGAATTATCGCTGTAAGATTTCATTTTTAGGAAGAAATATACGAACAGTGTTCACCCTGAACGGGCGCTTACCCTTCCTTTTGCCACATAATCCTGGCCGCGATATTTCACTGGAGATGTCCTCTGACCTTGAAATCACGGGAGGGGTCTGTGGTGCCGTTTGCTTAAGTCCATCCCTTTGCGTGATATTACAAATTACTGTTTTATCGGGGGGGGGGGGGGGGGGGATTACCTCAGGGCTTCACTTTTCGGCGCCCGGAGTACAGCGCTATAGTGGCCTAGATGGCTCACAGGTTATTGCAGAGAGGTTTCCACAAGACTTCCAGAACAACTGGAATGCAAGACTATGGTAGCCGGAATGGCTCAGTGGGGATTGCGGAAGTATATTACCGCCGAGTCCCTAGATGTCAGAAAGTAAGGGTAAAGCTTACATCCCTGGATTGGGAGCCATAGTGGAGTTCGGGGGTGAGCTAGCGTCAGCTACGTCGACGCGTTTCGTGCACTTAGCCGTGCACTTCGTCATGGACATTGTACGTAGGTATCCATCATTATATAGGGGACAATGTCCAATCACTTCTTACCTACGTAATTTTTACTAAGTACTGCCATCTTGTGGTGACAAAATACTACAGTTTAGTAAAAATAGACAGGTGATAGGGGATTGCTAGAGCGAACAAGCGGGGGGGGTTGGGTTGACAGGGGCAAATACGACTATTTAAGGCTCAAGAAAGATCTTCAAGCTCAACTCATTAATCAAGCCAGCCGGCTGAAGGGTATTTAGCGTCTAGATCCAGGATTTTTCCTTACGAAGGAGGACTGTATCATATTCTCCCCTCCGATCCTAAGGTCGAGAAAAAGCCTTTCACCCTCAACCCCAGTGTTTTCCCCTGGTGGTATAGTGAAAAATGTTGGGCCACAGGGGGGTCTTCCTTCAGTCTAATACTTTTCAAATGCTCGTTAAATCTGACACAGAGCTGGTTTCGTTTTTCCGATGTATAATTTTTTTGCAAGGACATTCCAAGGCATATAGGACCCTGGTTGTAGCACAGTTGATAAATGACTTAATTTCATATTCATGTTTTGCCACAAAATCTCGAAATACCTTGGAACGATCTACATACTTGCAGGTGCCGCAGTGGCCACACAGGAACATGCCATTAATTTTGGGTATGTCTGTGAGCCAGTTTCTATCCTGCGGACGTTTGAATTCAGATTGGTCGAGTGTATCGTCAAAATTCCTGGCCCTTTATGCTACCATCAAAGGTCTGTTGCCGACAATCTCCCTCAGACAATCAGAGCGGGTTAAAATATGCCAAATGGTTCAGAAGTATAGAATTGACCTGATGCCAATGTGTACCATAAGGGGTGATCGGTCTCACCGATGCATCAGGTTGCTTTTGGGTTCTATCACAGGGCTGGAGTAGGTCGACTCTCGACCTCTGACCTACGATCTTTTTTTTTAGCCCTTCTGAGTGCACGGTGAGAGAGTATCCCCTCTCTCTAAACCTGCGGTATAATTGTTCAGACTCACATCTAATCATCCTCAGTGGAACAGTTCCTCCGAATTTGGAGGAACTGTCCCCCTAGGATTCCTCATATTAAAGATCTGGGATGGTGGCTATCCGCCTGAAGCAGAGTGTTAGCCGCTGTTTCTTTTCTGAAAGTCTTGGTAGTCAGGCATCCATTTACAAGCTTAATGGACAGGTCCAGGAAAGATCTCATGTGGGTCAGCCACAAAAGTCAAAACGTATGTTACGGGTATTGTTGCCCAATTCCACCATTAAATCTATCATTTCCAACCTCGTACCCGCCCACACCATCAGGACATCGTCGATGTACCTTAGCCAGCTTGTTAAGAGACTTTGCATTTATTTAGATAACATGACTGTCCACACTTCACTCTTCCAATATGAGCCATTGTTGAGATAGATATATATGTAGAAACCGTCCTAACGGACATTAAATATCATCAGTTTATTGGGAGCATTATAAGGAGGAGACTGTGGTTTCATGCAGAACAATCTCCAATAATAGCACCACTTTTCAATCCCTCCTTGGAGACAGCATTCCAGGAATGGAGTTTGCGGGGGGGGGGGGGGGGGGGTTCTCTGAGTTTAGCTTCTTTTAATGACAATATTGTTAATTTTCTACAGTGACTTTTTAGCTATTAACTGGTACATCGGAGGAACGTGGTTCACCTGAAGTGGTCATTATGCCACTCTCGTTGAACTTGTTTTTGATATTATATTTCATTAATAAAGCCTTATATATTTTTGCTCAGTTATATCGTATCTACCCCCCCCTCCCCGGTGACATCTTTGTCCCAACTTTCAAAGACTATACACTTCCACTTTAAGGAACCTGCGTAGCCCCTCCTGGAGGAAACACAAGGTTCTAAAGAACCCTGGCTGAGAAAAGCTGGTCTAGATAGACAGAAGTCATCATGGGCAAGTGTGAATTATTGTGAAGACAATTTCTACTCCCCCCCTCTGTATATCGCACATACATGACTGCAGAGCCATATCTGGATCACTAGTCATCCTATAGAGTAAGCGATATTTCACAGCTCTTCCACGCTATATTTTTACAGTCAGTAAGCACTTGTGACAAATCTCATAAGTAGGTCACATAACTCATACTGCTGAATCCAAAATAAAAACACCATTAATCCTTTTTTGCCATCGTGGCTTGTAAAACGGTTTGAGGAGCGAGCCAGTCATTTTAAGCCGCATTGAAAAAGGAACAATTGTATAGACTGCAGGGTTCCCACCAAAGTCATATCAAATATCACATTTTTAGAATAAATATCTGCAGGTTCTACATGAGGGACCAACCTGGAAACCAAAATATCAACGTTTATACCGATGCAAAAATAAAAATATGATTACATTTTGTCTAAAAGCTCACTTTTCTTTTACGTGCTCACTTTGGTATTTTTTACTTTATTATTCAGTTGAATTATTGAGCGGTGCTACAGTGCTAGACCCCCTACACTATGATAAAATGTCATTGTTACATTTGTATAGATCAGTGGTGATCAACTTTCTTGAGATGGGGGCCTTAAGGGTGCACCCGAACATCAAAGGATCATACATAAAATTTAGTGAATATTCATCAGAGACGACAGCAGACACACATGATGTAGTCTGACCATCTCTTATATCATGCCCATATTCTGATGGAGCGCATGATACAGGAGAAGATGGGCAGAGACCGTAGGCATGATACAGGAGAAGATGGCCAGAGACGGCGGGCATGATACAGGAGAAGATGGCCAGAGACGGCGGACATGATACAGGAGAAGATGGCCAGAGACGGCGGACATGATACAGGAGAAGATGGCCAGAGACGGCGGACATGATACAGGAGAAGATGGCCAGAGACGGCGGACATGATACAGGAGAAGATGGCCAGAGACGGCGGACATGATACAGGAGAAGATGGCCAGAGACGGCGGACATGATACAGGAGAAGATGGCCAGAGACGGCGGACATGATACAGGAGAAGATGGCCAGAGACGGCGGACATGATACAGGAGAAGATGGCCAGAGACGGCGGACATGATACAGGAGAAGATGGCCAGAGACGGCGGACATGATACAGGAGAAGATGGCCAGAGACGGCGGACATGATACAGGAGAAGATGGCCAGAGACGGCGGACATGATACAGGAGAAGATGGCCAGAGACGGCGGACATGATACAGGAGAAGATGGCCAGAGACGGCGGACATGATACAGGAGAAGATGGCCAGAGACGGCGGACATGATACAGGAGAAGATGGCCAGAGACGGCAGACATGATACAGGAGAAGATGGCCAGAGACGGCAGACATGATACAGGAGAAGGAGAAGATGGCCAGAGACGGCAGACATGATACAGGAGAAGGAGAAGATGGCCAGAGACGGCAGACATGATACAGGAGAAGATGGCCAGAGACGGCAGACATGATACAGGAGAAGATGGCCAGAGACGGCAGACATGATACAGGAGAAGATGGCCAGAGACGGCAGACATGATACAGGAGAAGATGGCCAGAGACGGCAGACATGATACAGGAGAAGATGGCCAGAGACGGCAGACATGATACAGGAGAAGATGGCCAGAGACGGCAGACATGATACAGGAGAAGATGGCCAGAGACTGCAGACATGATACAGGAGAAGATGGCCAGAGACGGCAGACATGATACAGGAGAAGATGGCCAGAGACTGCGGAGCTGCTGTAGAGACTATGAACATACTATATGGAGTTGTTGGAGGCTGGGAACAAGTTTCATGAGACTAGACATTACAGAAGGCTGCTAGAAATCATTGCTATAACAGGGCAATACGCGTGCTCGTGGGGCCTGAAGGGCCAAAGAGCTGTAGGTTGGGCACCAGGGGTATACACTTTGATAATAAAAATTTGTCCCCATTGGGACTATAGCATAGAACCAGCAGATATTTTGTCTATAGTGTAAAATGAAATGAGGACCCTAAAATGGAACTATACTCACCTTGGCTCCTGTACAGACTGCAACAAGGCTTGAGTGTTGTGAACCTTGAAACTGCAGGCACTGTGGGGAAATTCATCTTCAGGTGCTTAAAGCTTGTTCTAAAGCATGTTTACCAGTTGTTAATATGCAAATACTTGAATGCCCATAGCTTGGCTAATATGTGGGTTTGGAATGTCCACTTCGGTCACTTTGTCATGCTAACAAACTTCACTTCCGGACATCCAAGCCCTGGCCAACCCCCTCTGGCATCTACTGATCAGTGAAGTACAATAAATAAAGCCATCATGCTGGGTGAGACAGGGGAGGCTCAACTTGATGCTCTCAAGATACTATGCTTTGCCCTCCTCCTGCCACTTGCACACATTTAGAGCTACACAAGACAAGTGATTATTGTAGACATTTAGCACGCCTCTTATTCAGCAATGCAGTCCACATGCCAATAAATGCAAGCAGTCCAAGCTCTGCATGCACCAATTGGTCCTTCTAGGAGGTGCTCTAACAAACTTCCAATTACTGGAAGATACGATCATATAAAGCAGGGATATGCAATTAGTGGACCTCCAGCTGTTGCAAAACTACAAGTCCAATCATGCCTCTGCCTCTGGGTGTCATGCTTGTGGCTCTCAGAGCCTTGCTATGCCTCACGGTACTTGTAGTTCTGCAACAGCTGGAGGTCCGCTAATTGCATATCCTTGATATAAAAAGTATTGTCAACATGTTAGAAAAACCTCAGACCCCCAACTTCTCCCATCTCCATGGAGAAACCAAATAATTGGTGTCACAAGCACCACATCTAACCACTGGAAACCATCCAGCCTAGTATTAATGTGCTGAGATCGACGACTTCAACCTAACCAGGCCGTACATTTAGATGGAGGAAAAATCAGAAGGAGATCCCTTTAAACCAGACCTTCACTCAAACGTGAAAATACTGTTTATTCTACTCCTGACCCCGTCCCTAACTTTTTTTTTTTTTTTTTTAAACAGGGAGATGGTATGACAAGTACCCGCTCCAACTTCCTTATTTCTCACCTAGGTGAGAAAGAGATGATCCCCATGACTAAGCTCCCGGGGGTGAAAGCGAAACCCGTTGGGGTGCGTGGCCTGGCGGGAGTCCAGGCTGAGGTTGTCTCTCATACCACCATAGCATTCCGTGGACATGCGGCACCAGGGATCTTGACCCTCTTCCTTCCAGTGAGAAAGAGATGCACTTAGGCACGCCCCCTGCCCATGCCCCCACCCCCGGAAACATTACATGTCCCAGAAGACTGCAACTCCCTGCTGGCTGCCACTCCTCAGGAAGTCATGGTCAGGAAGTCAAGTAGGAGTTACATTTGTGGTCAATGCATTTCACTGGCCTAACCCCCCCCCCCAACTTTAACATAATAATACCGGCCCAAAAATGCCAGGTACTTACAAATAACCCCCCAAATGACCCCTTTTTTGGAAAGCCGACGGTCCAATTTATTAGGCATTTAATTTTTCATTGTTAAAACTATTATTTTTTTTTTTTTTTTTTTTTTAAACATACTGTGACCAGCGTAGTGTTACCATAGTAACACTGTACTACTCTGGGGAGGTGATAATCACTGTTTTAAGTAACCATTTTTTAGGAATAAAATCCATTTAATTCAGTTTGTACTATTGTGGTTAGCAGCAATTGGCCGCAGTTAATCACATGGAAGAGATTGGCTGCGATTGGTCCTGTCCGTACCATGTGATCACTGACCATTCACAGAGAACATAATAGTAAACAATAAATGTTATGAATGGAAACCATTCATTGTGGACAAATATGCGATTTTCTGCGATTGGTCACAGCGTTCACATAGTACAGATGGGCTATGATTTGCCCTTCCTGTACCATGAGATCACTGTGACCAATCACAGACACCAACACAATGAATGAGATGAATGGAAACCATTGTGTACACAGCGGATGACAGATCAGTGTACCGGCCCGCTGTTGGTACCAAGTGATCGCTGTGACCAATCACAGCAAAGCACATGACAATTGTACACAAAGGTTTCCACTCATCACATTCATTGTGTTGATGTCTATTTGGCCACAGCCATCCCATGATACCAACAGCGGCCCGGTACACTGATCTGTCATCCGCTGTGTCCCGTAGAAGGGGGTTAATAACACTTAAAAGAAACTTTTAGTCTTAAGGCATTCAGAAATTAGAGACAGCAGACAAGGTTTAGAAGAGACATGGTGAGAAGCAGGGCCATCATATAGAATATGTCAGCCTTCTATAATCAGTGGCACAGAAGGGAATGCTGATGTGAGGATCCTGGGGATTACTGTGTGTGGAGACCTAAAAGATTTCACATTCCTTCCCGACAGCCAAAATTTTCAGCCTAATTACCAAGAAAAAAAAGGGGATTTCAGCTTTTCAAAGTGATGGACATATCCAGCTCAAAGGAGACTTTAATGTTTTACAACTTCTGTTCACTCCTAGAGGAGAAGACTTGCCGCCTAATTAGAATGTCATAGGAAGAAGAATGTGGCAATATATTACATTTTTGTATGAGTTTAGATATCCTGCTGTGTGTCTGTCAAAAGGGCTCATGTCAGACAGGTTTTGCCTTCCCCCTAGAAGACTATAGGAATACAAAACCTGCTTGGAGCAGATGAAATGCACATTACAAATCCATTGAATGAAAGCGGAGGGGGCCAGAGGATGCTGGACGTCCTCCAGATGGAAAATGTGGTGGGATCTGACTTGCTACACAACTTTTAATGCACATTGTGAGAAGCTCAGAGTGTGCGTGAGCAAGAAATTTCAGTCTAGGAGAGGAGCAAGTACAACTGTGCAAGACTGAACGGAAGGCCAGTGGGAGGATTTAGGATCATATTCTATCAGCAGATGTAAGTTGCTCTGATGTAAAGTTAACTAAGATGTAGAGACCACACACTCACCGGCCACTTTATTAGGTTCCCCTTGCTAGTAGCGGGTTGCACCCCCTTTATTAGGTCCTCCTTGCTAGTAGCAGGTTGGACTCCCTTTATTAGGTCCTCCTTGCTAGTAGCGGGGTGGACCCCCTTTATTAGGTCCTCCTTGCCAGGAGCGGGTTGGACCCCCTTTATTAGGTCCCCCATGCCAGTAGCGGGTAAGACTCCCTTTATTAGGTCCTCCTTGCTAGTAGTGGGTTGGACCCCTTTTATTAGGCCCCTCTTGCTAGTAGCAAGTTGGACCCCCTTTATTAGGTTCCCCTTGCTAGTAGTGGGTTGGACCCCTTTTATTAGGCCCCTCTTGCTAGTAGCAAGTTGGACCCCCTTTATTAGGTTCCCCTTGCTAGTAGATGGTTGGGTTGCACTACCTTTATTAGATCCTCCTTGCTAGTAGCAGTTTGGACTACCTTTATTAGGTCCTCCTTGCCAGGAGCGGGTTGGACCCCCTTTATTAGGTCCTCCTTGCTAGGAGCGGGTTGGACCCACTTTATTAGGTCCCCCATGCTAATAGCGGGTTAGACTCCCTTTATTAGGTCCTCCTTGCTAGGAGCGAGTTGGACCCCCTTTATTAGGTCCCCCATGCTAGTAGCAGTTTGGACTACCTTTATTAGGTCCTCCTTGCTAGTAGCGGGTTGAACTCCCTTTATTAGGTCCCCCTTGCTAGTAGCGGGTTGAACTCCCTTTATTAGGTCCCCCTTGCTAGTAGCGGGTTGGACCCCTATTATTAGGTCCCCCTTGCTAGTAGCGGGTTGGACCCTCTTTTCCCTTCGTTCTTGATGGAATAGATACAGCAAGGTCCTGGAAACGTTCCTCAGAGATTTTGCTCCATAGTGACCTGATAACATCACACAGTTGCTGCAGATTTGTCGGCTGCACATCCATGACGAGACTCTCCCATTCCATCACATCTCAAAGGTGCTCTATTGGATGAGATGTGGTGAGTGTGGAGGCCATTGGAGTACAGGGACCTCATTGTCCAGTGGTGAGATGATTGGAGCTTTGTGACATGGTGCATTATCCTGCTGGAAGGAGCCATCAGAAGATGGGGACACTGTAGTCCTAAAGGGATGGACATGGCCAGCAACAATACTCAGGTAGGCCGTGGTGTTTATACCATGCTCAATTGGTACTAAGGGGCCCAAAGTGTGCCCATCCCCCACACCATTCCCCCCCCCCCCACCACCACCATTACATCCCCACCAGCAGCCTGAACCGGTGATACAAGGCAGGATGGATCCATGCGCCAAATTCTGACCCCACCATTTGAACGTCGCAGCTGAAATCCAGACTCAGACCAGACAACGTTTTTCCAATCTTCTATTGTCTATTTCGGGGATCCTGTGCCAAATGTAGCCTCAGTTTCCTGTTCTTAGCTGACAGGAGTGGCACCCGTTGTGGGCTTCTGCTGCTGTAGGCCATCTACTTCAAGGTTGGATGTGTTGTGCGTTCAGAGATGGTATTCTGCATACCTTGGATACAACAAGTGGTTATTTGAGTTACTGTTGTCTTTCTATCATCTGGAACCAGTCTGCCCATTCTCCTCTGACCTCAACAAGGCATTTTCCTCCACACAACTGCCGCTCCCTGGATATTTTCTCTTTTTCCCACCAATCTCTGTAATCCCGAGAGATGGTTGTGTGTGAAGACCCCAGAAATACTCAGAGCAGCCCGTCTGACACCAACAACCATACCACTAGAGATAGGCTCAGGAGTGTTCTTAATCCCATGTCCCCCCGATCCTGCCAGGAAGCAGACACTGCAAACAGCTAATCACAGACAGCGAGACATTTCCTGATTCGCAGCTGCACAGATCGGGAAATGCCTCACTGCCTGTGATCAGCAGCGTCGGCTTCCTGGTGGGATTTCGAAAACGCCTGAGCCCAACTCTACATGCCACGTTCAAAGTCCCCTTTCTTCCCCGTTCTGATGCTCGGTTTGAACTTCAGCAAGTTGTCTTCACCATGTCTGGATGTCTAAATGCATTGAGTTGCTGCCATGTGATTGGCTGATTAGCAATTTGTGTTACCAAACAATTGAACAGTTGTACCTAAGTGGCCGGTCAGTGTTATTTGTTACTCAACGCATTGTACGGCCAAACACAGACAATGCGTTGCAAAACAGTCACAGCAGCTACACTGAAATGCATAGAGGGTGTACACAAGCTTATGTTTTATTAGATACACAAACACGCAACATTGTGTTATATTGCGGCACACATTAAATACATACAAAAGGAAAACTAAAAGCAGAAGGGACAGCATAATAGTTTATTGAAGGTTAGTGAGTTAGTGACACATGAAATGTGAAAAGGAAGCCCAAGATTCCAGTGTGAGAAAGTCAATGATGACGAATTTCTATTAGGTATGAGGAAAGGCACTACATTCTAGTCATTCCATGAATAGGGTGCAGTCAGGTCACACCGTGTATTCTCCTCTGTGCAGAGGGAGCGGAAAAAGGAAGCCGCAGGCCATGCCAGGTCCTTCTCTCCAGAAAAAAACACAGACATTATTCATGGCCTGACCTCTCCTTTCACTAACTGTTCTACCGTATGGTGAAATCTAATGGCGAAATGTGAGATAGAGCAGAGGTCTGGGTGTCCATGGCGAGCGTACAACGAAGACAAGAGGGATTCAGCAAGCGCTGCAGAGCGAGGAAGAGGAGGAGGAGGAAGAAGCAGCTTCAGCAGAGAGGACCTAGTGCAGACAGCCGTGCCTTCTATCCATGGGGAGGAGTAGAGGAAGCAGGCTGGTGTCCCAGTGAGAGGAGATATATTCTATGATTCTAGAGGAGAAACAAGGACCGGGGGGGAGGGGAGATAGAAGGAAGGAGAGAGGCACAAAGCACAAGTGGTTAGTAACATAAGAAACCGTACAAAACTACCCATCATACTACACCTGATGGGGGGTGAAAATATTAATGGGGTTCATTTATCCTTTCAAATGTTGACTGCACATACAACCCGTCATCACAGCAATCCCTAAAAACCGATGGAACATGTAACGTGTTCTCAAAAGGTGAACTTGGCCTTTAAAAGTGGTTGTAAAGGCTTTATACTTACCTGCATTGTGTACTGATATTGCACAGAGCAGCCCGGATCCTCCTTTTCTGGGGTCCCCCACCGGTTTAATTCTGGGGCTCCTGTAAAATAGCTCACCACAGCACATCGCTGTTCATCTGACCTCCTACATGTGAAGTATTGGCAGTCAGACTCTTATTCCTTAAACACCTATACTATACTCATAGGACGTCAACTTGTGACAAAACGTGTCGGGAGGAGAGCCGTATTGACGTCACCGTGATACTAAGATCCCGGAAGGAAAGGTGGTCTATGCAAGCTGGCCGGCCTTTTTATTCCTTGCTTTTATATCTGCAGTCCTTGGTCCCTGCAAGAGTAGCGAGACATCTGTTTGTTTTTTTTCCCCGCACGGAGTGAGATCCGTCCTAGAGCTGGCATGAGGTTACTCCTCAGGATAGAGGCCCTGGCTGGGTATTAGCCGCAAGCTTTTCAAGCTTGCCATCACACAAGTGTGTTTACTATGTGGTGGAGGTGCAGTTTTGGTGTGTTGGAAAAACCCGTCACAATAAATAATTAAATGGACACCTGACCACATGGGTTCAACTGATTGTTTCAATTTATTATCCTGTGGACCTTAAATCACTTTTTATGTACAATTAGGCACTGAATGTACATGGTCAGCGCAGCTCTCTTTATCTATACTATAGTGTCTACGCACAGCAAAGGACAACAGTTGGTGATTAAGATGCACAGATGAGTAGACAGGAAGCGTTTTAATCGCACCTGAAGCAGTGAACATAAACGCACAGGGCACCGGACTGCAAACCACAGCCAGCCTTGTGTGAACCCAACCTCAAAGAAAATTTGTCAAGCCCTGTTTTAACCACTTG